>NC_083771.1:39596727-39896727 GCF_963514075.1 Conger conger
TGTAGCTTACCACTATGTCGTATATATATTTAGAAACAGAAAGCAATACATCATTGTACAAATGCACACAACATTACTGACTAGGCAAGTTTTAGGTAATTTTATTAAATCCAACTGTGTATTTGTTTGTTTGAGTCTAACTTACACAGCCTAATAGTGCAATCACTATCCAATGTTGTTTTCAAGTGTTGTGTCATAAATATCTAGAGTTGGCCTGAGCTAGCTTACCTACATAATCCATGTCTGTAAAGTTTAACTATTTCTAAAATCAAGTAGATTGTTGGCATGAAAGAAAGATCCTCACTGTATCATGGGCAAGGAAATAAAAACAATACAGAAGGAGAAGGAGAAGAAGAAGGAGGAGGAGGAGGAGGAGAAGAAGGAGTAGCCTATCCTGTTCTTTGACCTTGTCCATCATTACTGAAATGCACTGTTCCGATTCTTTCCAGCCTCCGTTTTGCTGCATTCTACCGTCAAACTGCCAATCGTTTATCAAAACATCCACTCGGTAACAGAAAGACTAGCATTAAAAAAACATCCACTCGGTAACAGAAAGACTAGCATTAAAAAACATCCACTCGGTAACAGAAAGACAAGCATTAAAAAACATACAATCGGTAACAGAAAGACTAGCATTAAAAAACATCCACTCGGTAACAGAAAGACTAGCATTAAAAAACATCCACTCGGTAACAGAAAGACTAGCATTAAAAAACATCCACTCGGTAACAGAAAGACTAGCATTAAAAAACACACTCGGTAACAGAAAGACTAGCATTAAAAAAAATACACTCGGTAACAGAAAGACTAGCATTAAAAAACATACACTCGGTAACAGAAAGACTAGCATTAAAAAACATACACTCGGTAACAGAAAGACTAGCATTAAAAAACATACACTCTGTAACAGAAAGACTAGCATTAAAAAACATACACTCGGTAACAGAAAGACTAGCATTAAAAAACATACACTCGGTAACAGAAAGACTAGCATTAAAAAACATACACTCGGTAACAGAAAGACTAGCATTAAAAAACATACACTTGGTCAAAGAAAGACTAGCAATAAAAAACATTTAAATAAACACAAATTGTTAAATTATTATATATTATATAAGTTCAATCCACTGTTACAGTAAAAATATCAATAAAGGCATGTTGTTCCCAAAGTCAATGAGTAATCATATTAAATAATCGTGATCTCAATATTGACCAAAATAATCGTGATTCAGATTTTTGCCATAATTGAGCAGCCCTAATACAACGATTCCCCCAAATAAATAATCGGTGCTCTCATATGAGTAATGTGTAGCCAGAAACGAATAATTTGATCCCTCGTTTACACTGACGTTCTCATAGAATGCCTTCCATTTCCATTACTCTGGTCACGGTGACAACTCATCTGGTATCGTGCAGTGTTCCATGCACGTACTGAAGTGAAGTGTTTAATGTTCGCCAAGTGTTGATAACATTACATGTTAGGGTGGTGATGAGGTAACAAATTAGCAATTTGAGGGCACCAATAAGTAATTCAAGGGAACAATTTCTAATGTGAGGGAACAGTATGTAATTTGCGGACATGAATTACTAATTTGAGGAAACAAATTGGTCATTTGAAGGCACCAATTAGTAAATTGAGGGAGCGGTTTATAATTCCAGAGAACATATTCTAATTTGAGGGAAGAATGAATTAAATGTTCTCCCTTGAGACCTAGGGGTCTCCATAAATATGCATAGTAAGGAATATTTTTTCAATGTACCATCAAGTAAAATGATACGGCGGTCAAAACCGATACATTATTTACTATATATATTTATGTTTTGGAAGTGGCTATTCTAGGACACCAAACGGCTCATAGACAGGCTTCATAAAATAACACCAGACTGCAAGCATTGTTCACTAAATGTGTGCTTCAAATGAGTATGGGTATCATGCACTCTTTAAAAAAAGGTCAATTTATTATTGTGACATATAAACAGATATTGATCTGGAGAACAGGCAGAAGTCAGCAACTTTACTGACAGAAAAATTCATCTGTGTCTCCATGATGAATGCACCTGTCAGTAAATAACCACCAAGAACATCAGCAAAAGTTATGGAATGGCAGACGAGCAATGACAGCGGGTTATGGTTTTAAAGACATCTTTTTATAGAAATCCTTATCAACAGTCAGTTCAAATTACCTGACTTGGTACAGTACACATTCCACTACAGGACTGCTGGAGGCTTCAATATCTCTATTTGAGCCGAATTATAATTCATCAGGGCTAACCAGGCCTGACAGAAACCCCTTAAATCCATTTGCTAATGAGGTACCAATGTGATACTTTTTAATGAAATATCTTGGAGGCCAATTGTCCATAACTAATTATAATATGTTAATCGGAATATCTAAATGAATGAAGAAGACTAATAATCAAAATTTTTTGCATTTCTGTGGAAGAGTTATTGCAAAGTCACACAGCAAAAAGAAAATTCATCCTAATAATCGCATTGCCTAAAATAGACAGTTTGTTGGAATGAGACCTTAACTCAGCTGTACTCAAGAGGACTCCTCTTGCAAATAAATACAAGATGGCTAGTTGTTGAATGTGGGTCTTTATGGGATGGGAGACAGTTGCTTTATGTTGTGCAGGGAGCCAATTTGCATGAGCTTCAATGCTTAAGCACACAAATAAGTCAAATGTGGTGTAATTAAGGCAAAATTAACAAATGTTTTTTTCATATTGTATCATATCAATCTCTTCTGTCAATAACCCCACACATCCCATTTGTAAATTGATTTATACTAAAATGTGCATTTTCTTAAATTATAACAAAGAACACCAAAGGTGAGAGTATTCAGGACCGATCATGCATTTTCACAAAGGCTTTTCCAATAAAAGGAACTGCAAATTATAGAACAGAATTAAACGTATACAATAGAACAGGAGGAACTTTTGGTACAATCCATGCTGATGTTCAGCAATTTGCATCATTGTTCTGGAAATAGAATAAATACTAAGGCCATCATTCAGCCTTGTGAAGGAAAAAGGCTGTTAAATTAAATGTTTCTCAAGGAAGGTGTCAGTGAGGCACATTCAAATTCCATTGCCTCACAGATCACTAGTGGCTTTTTTTTTTCAGAAAGGATCAGGTGCTATGGCATGCTGCCTGCATGCTAATTCTCCGAAATCTTTTTCTAGTATTTAACCTGGTGTGTCTGATCTGGGCTAAGGTAATGGATGGGGAGACTGCTGCATCATTAGAAAAGGCCCACAACTGGCGGTACCTCCAATAAAAAGGGTCACGATCTCAATCTGCTAATTCCAATATTTATATAACTTTAACCAGCAACTCGGATACAAATCAATTTACTGTTACACACTACTCACCCATATAAGTACACTATTATTAGGTATTTATTAGACTTGTTAGTCTTAGTCTTCTGCTGCTGTAGCCTATCCACTTACAGTACAGCTATTCTGCACACCACTGTTGTAATGCTTGATTATTTGCTTTACTGTCATCAGCTTTGACCAGTCTGGCCATTCTCCTCTGACCTCTCTCATTAACAAGGTGTTTCTGCCCTCAGAACTGCTGCTCACTGGATGTTTTTTGTTTTTCGTACCACTCTCTGCTCAAGAGACTTTTGTACGAAAATCATAGCAGTCTCTGAGAACTATCTGGCACAAACAATCATTCCACGGTCATGCCACTTCATATTTCTTCCCGAAAAAGAGCTGAGCCTCTTGACCATGTCTGCATGCTTTTATGCGTTCAGTTGCTGCCACATGAATGGCTGATTAAATATTTCCATTAACAAGTTGGTGTACAGGTCTACCTAATGAAGTGCTCAGTAAGTGTAGGTTGTGGATGATGTCACCCTATTTAAATCAAAGGAAAATTGTCTCTTTCAGTATACAGATGAAAAGTGATCATAAACCATGAAGTAAAAGGAAAGAATTTGATGCCAAGGATGTCAAAAAAATCATGAGTAAATAGCCACATTGTCTTGCAACTGGGAGTTTGATTGAATGTTTAAATTCCAACCCGCAAAGGACAAAAAAATGATTTTTTTAAAAACATTTGGGTTGTTTGTTGGACAAGTCTTATTCAATTCCCTTAATGAGTGCATTCTACATTCAAAATAAATGAATAAATGGGTCTACATTAACTTTTCATAATTTACTTGTCCATTATCTTTGGGATAGTTTGGTATGGCCAATCAGCTTTGGAAGTATAAATGAGGCATTACGGTGTATTCTCATTAGGCTATCTACATTGGCCCATTAGTCAGATGTGGCCCATGCTGTTTTTTATTGTATAATGAGGGGTAGTGACAATAAGACAACAGGAAATGACTTCAACGGTCCTTGCGTTTCCCAACCAATGATAATTTCAGGGCAGGAAGTCTAGAATTTTACAGGCAGAAAAGCAACTGAAGAAGAAAACATCAACTGGAAAAAACCTAGAAAGCAGGCACCCATTGAATCACTTTCAGTCTGCCAGGGCTTCACTATAGCAGTCTGCTAGTGGCAGGACTATTCACCTCACTGATCATTTAGCATTCCTTCAATAGTTGATCTCCATCTTGACAACCTTGCAACAACTGTCCACAGTATAGTGATGACTTGCAAAATGCTAGCATCTCAACATTTGACTGAGGAGTTTCTAGAAGAAACTTTGACAGGTATTTTCCATAGACTGACGGACATTTTTCATAGACTGAGACGTTTTCCGTAGACAGAATGACATTTTCGATAGAGTAATGGGCAGAGGTTTGTAATACCCACAAATACAACACAGACATAATTATTTTGGGAATGGAATAAAACTATTCAGCCATTGATATTAGAAGATATCTGTTGACAGTACAGTACATGGGCAATCAAGGAATTTGTCTCCCCTTTTATAAAAATCCCTCTCCTCCATTAACAGTACATTGAATGGGAATTGCACAATGTATGGATAAAATCATATAAAGCATATATCAAAATCAACCATGAAGTACCGCCAGGAAAGACAGATGAAGGTTTTGGAATGGCCACCACAGTCCCCAGACTTGAATATTATTGAAAATATGTGGAGAGATATCAAACATGCCATACATGCAAGGAGGCCAAATAATATATCTGAGCTAGAGGTGTTCTGCCAGGAAGAATTGGGAAAAATTGAGTAAAGTAAGAATTGATAGACTCTTAGCTGGCTTCAGGAAGTGTTTACAAGCAGTTATAGTTGCCTAAGGAGGAGTTACAAGGTACCAACTGACAGGGTTCCCAAATTTTTGCACAGGGCCTTTTTCCTTCTTCATTACTTTGGAACTGTAAACATTTTTAATAATAAGTAATCTTGCTTTAAAATTTGAATAAATGTGTCATGTTTAACATTGGGTCATTTAGAGCACAGGTTCACTTCTGTTCACTTAGATATTAATTGTAAAATGCTTTATATCCAATGATAAAAAGGCTTAAAGGGAGTTCTGAAAAGGCCTTGAGGCTGTATTACAAGACATACAAGTATTTCTTCTGGAAACCATATGAAGGTTGCGAGTTTGTTAAGGGGAAACATGGTACTGTATGGAGAGATGAAAAAATGCAAAAATGTTCGAGTGAAAATGGGTTTTCGATGCTGGTCTTTTCAAATCATGGTGGCAAAGGCAACCAAAATCCATTACAACCCAATTACATCCATCATGCTAGGGTTTTCGCTTGTGAACACTGGTATTTAATCCACAAAGAGGAACTAATGAGAATTTTGAAAATGGAATCCACACTTCAGTAACTTTGGAGGGATTTGCTAGGATTAATGAACTGCCAGCTTGGCCATCGACATGCTAGCACACAATCCTCACAGGACCCATTCAATATCCAGAGGAGCTAGAACAAACTTCCTCTGCTACAAACACACATTCACTTACACCAAAGACTTGGAGATGCTCCTCTTTCCGTAAACCACATTTAAGAAAGGTACAGCTGTAGATTTTCTGTAGATCGATCTGCTTCTGTTTTTATATTCATCACCCTATAATGAAAACATGCATTCTCTTTCATTTTAACAGAAAGAACCCCATAGGTTAGACATTTCAGGATGGACAGGAAACTTTGGCCTTGAGGCTGTATGACATAAGACATATATGCATTTATAGAATACATATTCTCTTGAATGCTGACCGTAGATGAAAATGGCTGTTTTTCAGCAGCCTTTAATCTTTGACGGCTCATTTCTTTTCCCTTTCCCTTTTCTTTGCAAGCTAATTCTCTGCTGAAGGTTTGTCTTGAACCGGTTTGAAAGCAGTTTGAACTGCCAGCTGCTCAAAGACCAGCAAAAGACCTTAATAAACATTCGTAGCAGCAGCTATTGAAGTTTGCAGATGTAAATGACCCAGTTCAGACAAACCAAAACACTGAATGTCATGCTGTCTTTCCATTTCTTTTTAATTGCAGAATCAGTGCTTACATCAAGCTTTAAACGCGCAGGGTCCTAGCAGCCAGACGGGTTCCTGGATATCACAGCACAGCTCAGCATATAGCTACAACAACAATTGAACAGGAATTAAAACGCTAGACCTGTTCTGTGGGTTGAACCTGCAATCACATGACAGGCTTTAAACAAAACAAACATGGAGGTCTGTTACACTCCTTTAAGGACTTACTTACCTAGAACCGGTGGGACAGCACCCTCCCCCGCCTCTTCGCAAGTCAGTCCCCCTGATCAGGACGCTAAATATTATTCTTCACACCCTATGTAATGTTCCCATTACAAAAATCCGTATCGGCACTTCCCTTACATTCTGCCAGACACTCTTAGATATAGAAACAGACTTGCCATTCTGCCAACACACACACACACACACACACACACACACATACACACACACAGACCTGCCTATAGCAGCCAGCATGACAGCAGTAACCTACTGAATGAATAATGAAGAATAGCTACATTAGATATATGGAAACATTTTACCAATCTAGCCATGCCCTGGGGTCCCTTCTAGAAACCAGGTATTAGCAAGATATAGGATCTATTGAATCAAAATTTAGGAAAATCCAGATTTTTGGTTATAAATAATGAGGATCAGACAAAGCCTCTGTCACCTCAGGCTCTTAAACTGAGCTGCCACTGGGTAGGTTAATTTGAACAAACTTCTGGTGGGTATGTCTTAAATGTTCAAGTCTCATCTCTCTGGCATGTGTTGTGTCGAGTGTTACCTCTTGCAAATATTGTACATGGTATAATACCTAAGAATCTGTAAAACCAAATGCATTTGCCTTTGGTTCTGGTGGGCTGTTTACAGCTCAATCAATCATGTTAGATATTTTGAGGGTGCGTTGACTAATTTTAGTGCATAACACACAGTGACAAGGAATAAAGCTGGAGTGAGGTTGACCATTTCAAAAAGAAATAAAATTCCTATGTAGCCAATGATACCTAATGGAGCGCACTGGTAAATTACTGCAGTGACCTTCTGCAGATGCCATCATTATCAGCTCTGCTCAGAAGGCTGATTCCATAGTCAAGTGCCCGGCTGGCTTGCGTGGTTACCCGGCGATTACATTTCATTTGTAACACTACATCTAACAGGACAGATTGGAGCTTTGTTCCAATTAACCTGCAAATCCACCAAGCCATTGGCCTATGACAAAATTCACATAATCTCAGTGCCTTCCTACTCAATATGTAGGGCCTTGCCCTGGATCAATTTACTGACTTCACAATGAACAGCTATTGAGGAGGCCCAGTTAAACATGTTTGGAGATATACACTTAAACAAAAATACAATGTCCACCAATTTCTTTACATTGATAAGGATGTAATTTTAAATAACAAAAGAGAAAACCTGTCCACAAATGAAGCACATCAGCTGCATGGGAAGATCAGAGGTCCAGTTGTGCACTATGGAGGAACGCATTGGCCAACTTATAGGAGGGACGTAGCCTGGAGGGTGGTGGTGATACGCTTTCCATGTCCTTGCGCAGGGCCACTATTATCAGACTCTATAGGAGAACATCTACACTCAAGAATAGATACTGAAAGCTCAAGTTAAACGGAAGTGATACATATTGCTTTAAAAAAATGTTTTGTCTAATTGACTGCACAGAACAAAACACAACAATTATAGAAAGGTATGAGTAAAGCAGTTAAGCACTTCATAATTAATCTTGTGAACATTTCAAAACCTAAATCTAGCCTTGCAAAAATAATGGCCAAAACAGACAGCAGTTAGCTGAAAGCTTATGAAAAACATTTGGCAGCAATTCAAATTCTTGCAAATCACAACTTATTCAGCAATGTATTTCCATATGAAAATACAATTTGATTACAAAGATTGTATGCTCATTAATAAGTTAGGTGGCATATTAATATCAATCAGTCATCCCACATATCACTCTAAAGGTTTAGCTGACACAGGAGTAGTGGTGCACTATAAAATATATAAGATAATCTGTGTGGAAGAGCTAGAGACGCAAACCTTTCCTGTAATCTCACTACAAAAGTTAGTGTCTGAAATATTCAACCCAACACTTGTATACAGTAAGCCAGAGACTTATTTCTTATGAAGGAGCAAAATGCATGTTGCTTTAACAGTTGTTTACATTGCATTCTATAGCCTCTTTGTGAGCTGGTGCAATTGCTGGAACATTTGAGTGTTTGACATGTATACTTCCAGCATTACATTTCCACAGGAACTCCAACATGTCTCCTAGGACAATGGCTTTGGTCAAGAAAATAAATATGAATAACAGCCTTCCATCAGTCAGTCGTTTGCCATTCCACTTCCCTCACTCTCAAACTGCACACGCCACTGGGCTGTTAAAACATAACCTGGGGGCTCCAGCGTTTCAACTCAATACCTGCCCATCCAAGGGATTCCCTGTCACACCAGAAAAATAATATGGGAGGCATGCACATTAATGCCAGCCATCATAAAAGTTACATTTCACACTGCCTAACTTCCCAGAATGAGAAACTATCAATTTCAAGATGAAGGAACTTCATTTAACAACTCCACTGGGAGGCTACATTAATGGAGCAGGGGAGGGATGGGTGGTGTAACTATTAACAATGATTCGCATCTGAGAAAACCACAGTATTAAAACAATTCAGATCTCATCTTGCGAGTGTGGTTAGAATACAAAATAACAAACAGCAACATGGGAAAGCACAGTACACTAAAAAAAGTAAAGCGTTAAAGTAATAATTACATTTTAGCATTAGAGAAACTCAAGTTTATGGTACACTAAATGCAAGTGCACCGGTTTAGTAAATTCGGACAGGTGCTTTATTGCATATGATGATGCTTTCCCGTGCATTTTACCACCTGCAAATGCTAAGTGAATCAGGCCCAAACTCCTCCGGTTAACATTAAACATTTCTTCAGAAGACTGCTAATACAGGGACACTATGCCCCACCAGGGAATTCAGAAATTCCACATCTTTTGCTGAAGACGTGAATACCTCTCAGCTAAAATGACATCCTTATTAGTATGTAAGGGCTCTTGTGTTGAGTACTAGTGGGAGGATACACATACAGTACTCAGGGAAATGAACCTCACAAATCTCTCAAACCTCAATACTGATGTCAGTATCTAACCACGACACCAGAAATCCCAGATCCCCTTATGGCCCTTAACTGCAGCAACAGTACACTCAGTAGATTATATCAGTTACTGTATGTCACTTCCCTAAATTGATGATGAATTAATGGTCATGAATTAATACCAGTGCCAATGCATATATAATGCTCTACAACAGCCAGTCAATAGGATAAACTCTAACAACTAAGATATGCTGACTTCATATAAATGGCATCCTAAGCTTGAAAATCCAAATGCCATGAAATAATTTAACATAAACAAGAGCAGGCTGATAGACAGAAGAAAGCAGAAGACAGAAAGGTAGAAATGCTGTGCACGCCCGAATACACAGTATTCCATGCTAGAAATACAAGCATTTCTTTGAAAAAACAGGTCCCACATTATGCCTTCCCCCTGCCCTGTTTCTTGCTGGCAAAACATATGACTGTGACCTTTGCCAATAGCTGGCTGTGAAAACACAGAATGCCAAATCTCACAGAATCTCTTTTCCCTGCTAAAGCGATATGCTGCCATTGTGACTCAAAATGGATGTTCTTACACTGGGCTTTCTCAGGAATGGAGAGCCAACAGCATTGACTTATGAATTAATGAAATATGCTCTGTGGTGAACAGAGAAATTTAAATCCATTCTCGCTGCCAAGATTAGGCATCTCTGTACCTGTTCCAAAGCTCCCTCAGCTTCATTGACAGTGTAGTTGCAAACCAAAACAGCAGGTGGCAACAGCATCGTGGGCTTTGCCAAATCCCCATTAGTCTGAATGGGTCTCTGGCTATTCAATAACTTCCAATACCTCTCTACAGGTTCTGACATGGGGTCAATGCAGTATGACTATTTACAGATTCTTGCCCTTATGGTTGTGGCGAATGATGTCCAAGCCACATGTAGCAGCAAGTTAAATGTTAAATTAACTGCAGCCTTCTCCTCACTTGTTCTTAAACAATGTAGATAGCCATTTCACAGCAAGGGTGAGTATTAAGAAAATAATTAGCATCGCTACAAAATAAGATGAAAGTATTCTTGGGAATTTACAGACTGCTACAGCTACAGCTAAGCTACAGCCAGATTGCAAAATGTACAATACTCGTAGCAAGTTGTTCAAACTGAAAATCTTTCAAATGTTTCTTTCACAAAAGAACGATTGCAAAGTTATGTAAGGGTAGTCAATATTGTGGGAGCACGGGCTGAATACGGTAGCTTATCATGTAAGATAGGCAACGTGAATTGTGAACAGGTTTTATTCCTGGGAAAGATGTACTGCAGGTTCTCCATTCTCTAGCTACATTGTGTGAAGAGCTGGGCTCTGCTCTCCTCTTCATCATGTCCAGTTTGCCCAGCCTCCAGCACTCCAAAACCTTCTGCTCAGTTTCCCTGCCAATGCACAATCAAGCCTTGAATGAAAAGGACTGATGTTTTTTGTTTTACATTTAACAGACTGCTGATTGTTCCAAATCACCTCCATTATAAAGAAAAAAAGAAAAAACACTCCCTTGAGCCATGCGTGTGCAAAATGACAATATGATGTATAGCTTCATAATAAACACTTACGCATGAAACATTTCATGATCAACAAGTGGTAAAAGCACACTCATTTTTTCCAAGGCTACAATCAGAGATGCCTGAAAATTATGGAAAAACCTGTACCTTTATAGGCACTTTTCGTACCTTTATTTCTGAGTGTAACTTGAATTTTAGTTGACAATCCATCCTCCTTAAGCACTGGCTTATTCTGACAAGTGCCAAGCAGAGAGGGTTATAGATATAAAATGGATCATCATACAGAAAATACCATTGTCGGAAAATCAACTCCCCGGCTACCCGCGGGATTAGTATATATGGTTTGAGAGTCTGCTGTGGGTCTACCAATGTTCTCTTATCTATGGAAATTACCGCAGGGAAAACTGGAACCAGTGATACAATATTTATTATCAGTATAGTCTTAAATAAATTACACCCAAGGCATTACATTAGAAACAACCACGTAACTCATGTACTCACTTCTGAATGTAGGCTCAGTAGTCAGTACCATGTTCTGGCTTTCCTTTTGAGAAGCAATGCAATGCAAAGCCTTACAGTGGGATTGAGACCCTATGGGATAGGCTATTGGCTATCCACCCAAATATATACTGTACTACCGTAGTTTACATAGTTTATGTGCATTATGTGCAACATTCATTCCCTCTATTGTTTTCTCTGTAATATTAAATAAATGGTAAATGGCTGGCATTTATATAGCGCCTTTATCCAAAGCGCTGTACAATCCATGCTTCTCATTCACCCATTCATACACACAGTCACACACCAACGGCAATTGGCTGCCATGCAAGGCACCAACCATCTGTAATATTACACAAACCAATTAATATAGTGGCTAGTTTTCCATCTTTGTGTAAACCAATGTTAGTTCATGAACTAGCTAGCTAGCTAGCTATCACATCTTGCTTGCATTATCTAGACCATTAACAGAATGCCTGAGGGCAATACACATATTATTCACACATAGGTAATAAGGTCCATAGTAAGATAAACATCCATGGCAGCAGTGTATTAGCCTACATTTTACGGTCAGTGTCATCATTTGGTTAGCTTGCCAAGTATTCTGTAATGACTAAGAAATCTTGGCTATTGCTTGTATTGCTGGTAGGGTGTACTTGTTTTGTTTACATGTTTGATTCAAATCAAAAAGTGGACAACTTAAAATTCTCTCATCGGTCAACTCTGTTTCTGTTCTTGTGGATAGCTTAGATATACCATATCTTGTGCACATTTGGAATTTTCTTGTCAACCCATTCCCTTCTCAGTCTATTTTGCACACAGATACACAACTATGGCAGATATCACAAATCAATGCCTACCTCTTCCAACTGGAGACTGAAGTTAATGTCACAATCAATATACTTCCCTTTTCAGAATGCAGCACAATATATATTTTTTCACATTTCCACAAAAACACAGTGTTAATATTCCTGCTCAATATATTATTACTGCAGTTTGTTATAGCAGTCTAAAACTAACTTTATAATGCCTAACAAACTAATATAAACAGGTACTCATCAGGACGAGAAGAACACCAAGCTAGCAAACTCACTGACCAGTGGAAAACTGTGGGTTAATGCTTGAACATCTCAGTTCCGACAGTAGTTTTATTGTTTATATATTTCATATGAACCAGTCTCCTCAGGGTAGAGCAGATCTTATTTCCTTTTCAAACCTAATTTAAATAAGAAAGAAAAAAGCCCTTCAGCAGATAAATTCAACATGTATCACCAGAACATTCCCACAGGATGGCGACAGAGTGATCTGTTTTTCAGAAACAGCATGAATGAAGAGGGAACACAAGACATTTTGAAGACTGGTGGACTGTCTCCAGAAAGAGAGCTCTTCTCCCTCAGGAGCTGCTGCATTGGGTTGGTAGAAATTAATGTAATCACCGCACTTTGTTTTCCCTTGTGGAATTGCTGATTATTATTACTTTAGTCCCATAACCTTCGGTTCAGGATCAGAATCTCATTTAGTTGTGCTTACATTTCTCATTATTTCAACTAACAATGAAAACAATCAGTAGTTACAGCAGAGTGGAGAATATTGTATCATTAGGAGATGTGTAGTTTGCCAGTTCTTTGGATGCTATGAGATTCCTTTCAGCAGAAAAAGTAGTCCATTTGAGAACCACAGCACAGCTTATACTGAGAAGCTTATAGGAAATTAAAGACCAGCAGGATTTATTTATTATAAATCCAGTCTGGCTTCATCTGCATTCCAGTGGCCTTAATAATTACAGTTATAACATTTACATGACTAGAAGTTATACTGAAGCACTTGAGACAGATTAAGACCACATACTCTTCAAAATGACAATGCTTTGAAGACCTGAATAATGTATTTTGCAGTTTTTGGAGACCAGTGTCATGAATCCAGTACGATCCTTAGATTAAACACACACACACACACACACACACACACACACACACACACACACACACACACACATATATATATTTCTTCTCTTAGCAGACAGCCTGCCCACCTTATTGTAAATAAGTGTTTTAATAAGGCAATTTAGGTTAAGAACCTTGCATTCAAGGACACAGCTGCAGAGCTCCTCCCGAGCGAATCCCATTTCTTCAAGTACCGAGCACAGCTCTTTCTCGATTAGCTGCACAGCGCTAGCGCATGTTGACAAGAGCCTATCGTTTTGAAGTAGAGATTTAATTAGCAACTGATCTACAGTTTCCAGTCATGGAGCCTCATGCACACCTCTGGCTCAGGCAGTCAGCAGAGCCCAGCACCAACTGCAATTATGGGGATGCTGCAAGCCAGAGCAGCACAATAAAAGTGACATACGGCTACAGAAAAGATGAACAGTCTGAGCAGATGTGCCTTTTCCCCAGTTTATTTATCTGAGAGCAACACTTTCCTCTAGTGTTTAACTGACAGGCAAATCCACAATGTGAATAAATCATCAAGCAATTTCAAACTGTGTGCCTGCCCTCTGCCAGTCACCCTGCAGAGAATATCTTTATCTCAATGCCCTAAATGCTGAGAGGATGGCATTGTTTCACTCTATCTTTATCCACTTTGGTGTCTTGTGTCTCTGCACATGATCATGCTAGCCTGGAATCTATTCCAGGTTGATGCTTCCGTATATAATCACAAACGGAGTGGAGGACCTTTTATTACTATGGGCTCATTCCGATCGTTTATTTTTCTCCTCTTGTTTCCCTCTTCCTTGCTCCTGACCTGGAAATCAATCGAGGTCTGAGGACGTTCCAACCCCTTAAAGTTCCTTCAAGAAGCTCGAAGTAGAAGTTAGGAACCCCCAATCTTTTGTTTGAGCAAGAAAACATCAGTGAATCGTTTGCAAAAGTTATTTTCCAGACCTGTGGATCCACCTCTCTCCATCTGCCGCGCATAAGCCACGCCTGTAATTGACGTTTGAAGGAGCAAGGGCATTCCATTTGCCAAATTCACATTTTCTCAATTTACCTGTCTATACAGTTTTCCTTCATATTTTTCTAGCCTCTCCCATTGGGTGGAGCTAAGGGCAAGAAAAGGAGAGAAAATGAAAAAAATTTGAGAAAAAATAAGGGATTGGAATGAGCCTCTCTTTTGCATCTAGTAATTTTGAGGCTTTAACCAGCCAGAATTCCCTAAATGTATATAAGCCTACTAACTGCATATAGGGATCTGTGTGGATTACACACAGTGACCCATTTTAGACCAATCCCTGTGGTCATCTTTGTGAAGCAAGTGGCTTATAAACCAAATTCACAATCTCCCCTCTCTGCTAATGGAGTTTTGCTCAAATGACGATAGGCTCAAGCCAATATATTCATGAAGCCATTTTTGTGATGTAATTACTTGCCAGTTACTTGATTGCTTCCTCGCTGAATTACTTAAAGCAAATTACCTAATGACTGGTAAGGATGTGTGACATTATAAAAAGGAATATGCAAAATATACTGCATCAGGCCGCACCGGTGATTCTAACAGGCTATTTCTAATTTAGCATACCATTAAATTAGTGCCATGGGCAACAACGAGAAGGGATCCTTTACCTAAGGCAAGGACAATGAAATCCTCAAGGTCAGTAGAACTGGTTCTCCTATGCCTGATAGCCCATAGTCCAATGATTTCACAGATTAGTCAGAGATTACTCACCTGGTGCATCATATGTAAATCATCATATTTAAATCAGTCCCTGGGAAGAATGTAAACCAGCAGGACTATCAGCCCGAGAGTGTTCCTGCACATATGTGATCCATCATGCACAGGAACCTCTTAGCTAAAGGAGGAATAAGCATCAGCATTAGATTGGCTGGTTTCACCAAATTATATTATGGGTATTATGAGGTGTAAAATACTATACAGTATATTGTATATTATCCTGGAATGGGTGTACTGAAAGGCTCCTGAAAAACAGTCTCTCACTCCCCCTGTGCCTGTCATCCTCCCACTAACTCTCCCTCTCAGCCTCCATCTCCTTGTACTCTCCTCTGGAGAGCAGATCGAGAAAATTGTAAAAAAGAACTACAATAATTACAATAACATCTCGAGGTACACTGATTTATATTTTTGCCAGACCCCAACTCCCATCAGCAAGTCACACATGCAACAATAACACATGCTCTTAATAGATAAGCAAACTTAATAGGGCTGGGTATTGTTTGGATTTTTTTGGATTCCGGTTGGTTCCGATGCCAATATGGTCACGTTTATAGATAACAAAAAAAATAATTATTGTGTTTACTCTACAACCAAGGCTATTGTTTCATTAAAACCTAATGTTTACAAAGTAAATGCATACAATAAATAAAAAATAAAAATATACATATATATATATATATACTAGACAGGATTATGTGACAACAGCTGCCTCATATTTAATAAGTTATGCAGTAAAAATATATCTTAAAAACTAACATTCTGTTGTCTGAGACTTACATAACACCGATCGATTTTCCTATTTACCTGCCAGAAATATTAGATTTTCTGCAACAACCATGTGAATCAGCCATTTTGAGAAATGGCTTGCAGGTTTTTCTGCTGAAGTCCAGAAAAAAACCCCCACTTGAAATAAATCATTATGCCTTTCTCCCAATTTCCTTTGCAATCACTTCTAGTTTAGTCATATAATCTAATACTGTGAAGGGCAGACACAAGGTACCCAACATCATTGTTAATTTATTTCTCCCCAATATAAATTTGACTAACTACTTCAATATACACACATTGTTTTGATACATTTTATAATTGCCTTCAATTTACTTATTCAGTGAATGTGTTGCATGTCACATGGGTATTGGGTTGTGCTAATAAATGTGTACGTGTGCATGTTTGTGTTGATATTCATATACAGTATAGTAAAATAGTTTTTATGCGAGGTAAATATACAAATAAAAACTCCCTGAGAAGAATCCCTGTTTCTAGGGATATGGTCTCAGAGTGGTCATGGCTTGTACATGCACTGGTGTAATGAAATGACTGCTCTGGGACTGCTATCAAAGAGAGGTCTCTTATCTCAGTATGTGTTCCTCCACCGAGTAAAAGACATTAAATCACTATGAGCTTGGGTGCTACCTAGCTGAGCTGCCTGGCAAACCACATTGTGGAACCTGTGTCACTGCCCATACATTGCTTGTAGTAAGAATTTGATTAAATGTTACATATTCAGTCATGTGGTGTGATTACTGACCTGGGTGAACAAAATAAATAATAATTTGTGAGGTGTCTTGCTCAGGGATACTTCAACAGACCCAGGGATTGAACCAGCAACCCTCTGACTGCCAGACGACTGCGCTTACCTTATATCGAACATTTATTGACATAAAGAGGAAAGGATTAAAAGATAACATATATTTGCTGTAGTGTAATCCAAGCGTGTTTGAGACAGGTAGCTTTACCCAACCCCCCCCCCCCCCACAACATATGGCACACTATAATCACCAACTATTTTAATAGTGAACATGAGAAAAGGTCAAATGGGTTCCAGTTGTTTTGACAAGGAGGATACATTTGCATCTAGACCTTTAAGCAAATGGAAACTAGACTTCAGTTTCCATTGAACAAAACTAGACAAAGACAACAGACAAAACATTAATTAATATTCAAATTCAGATTCCAGACTTCACACTTTGAAAGCATTTATCCCAGGGGGCAGTGTTACGATCATTTGTGTGCTAATAGCTAGTAGGTAGGTCAACATTTACATTACACTACAATCACTTTGCAGTCACTTTTATTCAGAGTGCCATATAGTACAATAGGAGAGAACATGTTTATATTCTCAGGAATACAAAAAGGCATCAAGAAGGCACAGAGCCCCCCATTTTTTCACAGAGGAACAGACAACTACAAACAAAACTATGAGCCCAGATCATGCATGTTTATTCTATACACCACACTTTGGAATACCAAACAAAATAAAGCCATTCCAATAATGCTGGCAGTGCATTTAAATACTGGCACTAGCACTTTTAAAATAACTTTAAGCAAAGACCAACTGGAAGTGCAGTTAAACTTCCTAAGGCTTTTAACATTCTTAAGAAAAGCTCCCTTTGCATGGAGATTAAAATATACAGTATATCCATATTTTGCATGGGGTCTAAGAAAACAGTGTCGTACTAAAATACGAATTGAACAATGGCTACAGATTCAAAAGAAAAATATTTGGTGTAACATATTTTCCATAAAATGAGGTCACAGGCTTTAATGCTCATGCCACATACTCTGCCTCTTTAGGTCTGCCTGTGGTTTATAATACATGGATACTCAGTGAAATTAACACAACACAATAGCACAAAATGAGCCTAATTGCAGATGAGCCAAAACATTATGAACACTCACAGATGAAGCGAATAACGTTGATTATCATGTAACAATGGCACATGTCAAGGTCTGGGATGTACAGTATTAGAAAGTAAGCAAACTGTTGGTTCTCGTAGTCAATGTGTTGGAAGCAGGAGAAATGGGCAGCTGATTAAATAGTTATGGCCAGACGACTGGGTCGATGCATTTTCGAAACGGCACGGCTTGCGGGTCAGTAGTGGTGTGTACCTATCGATAGTGGTCCGAGGAGGGACAAACCACAAACTGTTGACAGGGTGCTGGACGCCCAAGGCTTATCGATGTGTGAGGGCAATGAAGCAATGAAAGAAGTTTGTCTGGTTCAATGAGTCCCGTTTTCTTTTACATCATGTGAATGGTTGGATATGTGTTCGCCATTGACATGGGGAAGAGATGGCACTAGGATGCATTACATTAAATTACATTAATGGCATTTGGCAGACGCTCTTATCCAGAGCGACGTACAGTTGATTAGACTAAGCAGGAGACAATCCTCTCCTGGAGCAATGCAGGGTTAAGGGCCTTGCTCACGGGCCCAACGGCTGTGTGGATCTTATTGTGCCTACACCAGGATCAGAACCACCGACCTTGCGTGTCCCAGTCCTTTACCTTAACCACTACGCTACAGGCCGCCCCCTGTGAGAAGTGTGATGCTCAAGGCAAACTACTGGGAAGCTCCGGAACCGGGCATTCATGTCAATTTGACACATGCCACCTACCACTGTTCATATGCCCTTACTTCTAACTGCATCCAGGGGCGACACAACAGGACAGGCAAGACAGGCAATCGCCTAGAGGCCCGAGCTTTGAAGAGGCCCCCCGAAGGCTGATAACATTAGTCCTATGGCAATGATCATCTCAAAAAGTGGGATCCCCCTTGAAACATCCAATGGGCAGTGCAGTGTGTAACCTACACCGGAAACCCCCCCAAGGCTGGGCCTCATGTCGCTAGCAAAAGACATGTGTTTGTTTGAATTGAAAGACAGCTGTCAAAATGAAAAAGATTTATCCTAGCAGTTCTCAAAAGAAAAAGAAAAAAAAAAGGAAAAGAGGAAGCAGGACAGTGGAGATAATGGAGAAATTAAAGGGTACCTGTACCCTGAATGAGCATATACCTAGATCTGTTCAATATATCATAAAAATTACTTTCCCATTCTCAAAAGCTAAATATGTCACACATTACGACATATTTAATTTATTTTACAGGACTACGTCAGTCCCGTATCACTCCAGTGAGCAGACATATTGTTGAACAAAGGACAAGGTAATTCTGACGTCAAGTCATTGAGAGCCAGGAGCCAATGTGTGGTTGTCGTAATAAGCGGAATAACAAGGAGAAAAAGTACTTTTACGTGCCAAAGCCAGTGACAGCAGAAAAGGAATTACTTGCCAAAAAGTGGTTAGATAGGAACAGGTCACACTGTTCCCATTCGGCAGGAACCCGTTTGCAAGGAGCATTTCAAGCCTACAGAACAAAACTTAAAAGTATAATTTACAGGATGAGAGAACAAAACTAAAGTCTGATGCCACACCAACAATATTTGTACATGAAAAGGAGAAGAGAGTTGGACACAATCCGTGAAGAATGTGCTGCCAGTCGGTACAAGAAAAAGGTGACGATCATGTGTGAAAGCTGGCAATACAGCTGTGTGTGAGCCAGGTACTTCCATTGACCCAACTGCTTCATGCGATCCCTGTGAGCTAGCGATTGTGCTGGAGGCACATGTGACCTGTATGGATCGTCGCTGATAATCCATACACACGTGTTTGAAATAGTCAAAACTAACGCCATCATCTGGACGCGTAGGATATACGGAGGTGCCAAAAAGGATATATCGAGGCCAATTCTCAACACTGATAACTGAGTTAAATATTTCCTCTTGTGGTGATAACATTTTGAAAAATAAAATAAAACTTTTTTTGTGTGGGGCCCGCCACAGACCCTAGAATCGCCTCAGAAAACAGAACGGACCTTTCTGAAATGTAAATGCATGTGGTGTGAATGTCAGACCTATGCGCACTGAGAACCCAATCTCCTGGCATGACTTTTAGCTAAATCTGTGATACTTTCTACCACTGGGTTCCATTTATCTTTTGGATCTGTTGACTTTTCACGTAATTACCTAATGCCTCTATCCTGTACTAGTTGCCAAGCAATTTTATCCTTCAGCAAACCGTTTTAATTGTGCCTCTAGAGTTGTTGTGTTTAATTGTCATTCATTTATCCTACTGGTCCTCTCCAAATGTTTGTACGTACAATTGCAGACTCCAATGGAACTTTCTTGAATGAGCAAAATGTTCCTTAAAAAAATGTTGGCACATGATAAAATCTACACCAGCGCTGAACAGTCACAGGGGAGCCCATTGGGACTGCATGCATGCATCTGCCTCCCTCCCTCCCTACATCACCACCACATAGAAGCTTTGCCAAGATTAATATACATATACATTCAACAGAATATCCGCCCAGTGGGTATTCAGAAATACCAACAGGGCTTTTCCAATAGGAGAATGCTTGAAGGACCAGCATCCATTGGACCTTTGACAGAATGACATCCACCCATTGTCTTACATACGGACATCTTTCTGTATCTGAATTCCCCTCTATTTTTTAGTTTTTAGTTAGTTTTTTTGTTTAATAAGTCCTTTCATTAAAAGAACAGAACAAAGCCTGGGTGATAGAGAAATACAGCAGAAAGTACATTTTATACAGCAATTGTAATATTGTCAATGATTGACTGATTAATAAATATTTTTAATTCAAACAAAAGCCCCATTTCAAGCAGTCACATGGTTCGACATGGAAAAAGTATGAAAGATAACTCGATTCAGGTTTTTTAACTCTGAGGCAACTCAATTTTGTGATGCTGTAATCCTGTTTATTTCCTTAGGGTTTGACAAAGAGCTTTCAAAAGTTATCCTGCTAAACTCCCCACCCCCCCTTCTTTTTCTTCCAACTTTGTGATTCGCAAATGAAGCTTCAAACAGCAAGGATCAGTTGACCTGCAGCGTAAGTGTGGGGGAAAATAAAAACTAAAAATCAAAGAAGCACCTTGTTACTCTGGGAGACTGAAATGAACACAACACGCGCAGAATAAAGGCAAGGGGCAGAAACCACAGAGGGCCCACCTTCTACAGTCTCTGACACTGGATCAGCAAAAATGTAAGAAGAGAGATAGCAGCTGAAGGATGCCTTCAGGACAGCTGGGAGAATGTAGTATCATTCTGTAGCTGGAGCCAACAGAATACATAAGATAATGGGAAGCGTGTTAGAAACATCACACTACCTGTGTCTAGTCACATGTGACAATACACAACTGGCTGTGTCTAGTCACATGTGACACAATCCCCTCTGGACCTGCTTAGACCAAACTGAACCAACGGATATCACACATGGTGATCAAAGCTGAAAAGCTCCTGCTGCAGCAAGCATCATCCATTATTCTACACATAATGTACATAATTGTGTGCAATTATTATGAGAATATGAAAAGAATGGGAGAAATGGAATATGGGGAGGGTTACTCATGTGCACAATTTTACAAATACAGAGGATGTTTATTTTTCACAAAACCAAAAGACACACACAGCAGCATACCTTCCAACCACAGAGCCTGTATCTGTCTCTGGTTTTAACCAATACATTTCCATTTAGTCTCTTGAAGCCATCCATCCACTCATTCGTCATCTAATCCACTTATTCCTGGTCAGGGTCACAGGGAGTGCTGGAGCATGTATCTCGGTGTGCAACTGCATCGGACTGATGCCTGCATTGCACACACTGCATGCACACGCACATGACAATACATTTTCATTTAGTACACTATTTTATTAAACACGGTGTCTTTTTTGATGTCAAATTAGTCTTACAAAGAACGCCAACCTTCAGGTTATCAATCACATTTTTGGTTAGATATTTTAGATAAACAGATTTACAACTGATTACTTTTTACAGTTAAACTGCTACACTCATATAATTGGCCCCATACATGAGTCTTATGAAGATAAACATTCATTATCAATCCTCACAATTCTGTATGAGCCACCTCCGCAACAGTACACCCCCACCAATATACGTTATAACTTCAACACACAAAGAAGCAAGCAAACGAAGAAAGTAGATAATGATGAAGCAATTACTTCCTTGGATGGTGAGGTTTTTAGACAAGCCATCAAAGTCACATGTTTATATTTGGAAACCACCTCTGAGGAGATCACCTCTGACTCCACTCCCATTTTGGCTAGATCAGGGACGGGCCTTTCAATGTCATAGCTAGCATACTTACAAAGATCTGTTCAGGGGCTCTCTGTCTCTGTCTCTCTGCAAACCTTGACATTGCAACAGCATTTAAATATTGCCTTTTCACATTTCATTTAGTGCTTAAAGGTCCATATTGTGTGAAATGTCACATTCACTAGAGTATTCTACACATTAGATTAAAGTTCCACACCACTTCAGGTTCATCAAGTGAACACTTCTATAAAGACCTATGCCACCAGATGACTCCCATAACAAGGCATTTTAATTAAAGCATATTTAAGAAATCAGGGAATGCAAACAAAGCAATGAACTTCAGAGAAAAAGTTAAATACGCAAAGCAAAAACTATAGGACCGATACTGTATATAGAAGCTAAAAGAAGCAGTTCGTGCTTGACAATGCACCAATTTGTCAGAATTAAAACAGTTCAGCAGATAGGAGTGGGCTAAAATTCCTCCACACCAGTGTGGAAGACAAAGTGAGTAACTTTGAGGCCGATATCAAATATCAGAAGCATTTGGTTGCAATTATTGCTGCTAAAGGTGGTGCAAACAGTGATATTCTATCAGGGATGTGGTAGGCTAAACTAACTGTCAAATCCTTTCAAACGACCCATTTTAAAATAGCAAGATGAGTGACATGCGGTGCTTTTCTAAATTACACCACAGAAAGTAACACTAAAAAAATAATTATGATTGCTTGCAGTGCTGGACTTCTTTTCACTGAATAATACTACGATATAGCTTGTTCTATTAATGCTGAGTAGTTTGTTGCGTCGTTGCAAAATTAATTTAAATAGTTGGTGTAGCCTACACATAATTTCAAGTAGATTGAGCAGATTTTGTAGCCTACTTAATGTTTTATTTCTTGTTCTTACTCTGGGTGGTTGCCCAATATTCAACTAATAAAGCATACTGAAATGACCCTTCATCTGTTTTAATTGTCCATGTTTATTTCACCTTTTCCTCACTGCATAGTACAGTTGCAGACCAGTTTCCCCGCAATATAAACAGGTAATTATACCAGCAAACTTGCTGAATTGATAATTATGCCAGCTCCCCTGATTACCTTCATGTGTGATGAAATACTAAATTGGAAATGATGAGCCAGACCGTGAATTACTTTTTAATTTCATGTTCATCCCGAATTTACATTTGAACTTCATGTATTCAAAATGCTCCCCAGGTACGCTACTTTCCTGTAGCCATGTTTTGCGAGTGAGCAGCTAGTGATAGTGTGTCATAATGGTTTCATCATTATGTCAAGGCTGAGGCTCACAAGAGTCACTGCTTGACAAGCTGACTGGTGCCTCACCAGAATGTCTATGCTAAAAAGCACTAATTATGCCCAAACAATGTATAACAAAACTTCATGATAAAACAGCTGGAGCCAGAGAAATGGCTCTTGCACCATTAACCTTAAATGTATTTGCTTTATCGCTACTCTTGGGCCATTTCAAAAGTTATATTACCTATACGTTATTGTTATAGCATCTATAAAAACGTTTGCACAGTAAGGTTACCATTGGACAGAGAATGCAATATAAATACAGTTTCAAATTTCTCAAGGGCTTAATTAGTCTGAGTAGTAAGTTCCACACAGAGCCTTCTGAAATACACTTTAATCTGTGAACAAACAGCTTTGTCCTTCCGTCATTTGCTTTCTCAAGATATAGCTTATTTTCCAAATATGGTGTGAGGCAATTTTGCTGAAGTTAGCTTTGTGGGCAAAAGCCTGTCGCGGCAATTATGCTCCGCTTTCACAGGCTAACGGTTTACCCCTCCCTCAATGTGTGCTCCAGTTTCTTCAAAGGTCCTGGTACGACTGGGAGGATGGAGAAAGCACAGGCAGATCAAAGCCAGCTTCTCCAGAGAGCTCCCATTCTGGGTCTGTCTGCAGGGTTCAGAGGGGAGAACCAGAGGCAAGGTACTTGTTGAGGACAATCGCTCAGATTAGTTTCACAATCAAGCCAAAAGGTTAATGCGACCCTATCTGTGGAAGAACTTAGTTCTAAGAGGTTATTTTTCTATTTTTCTATTCACACTGCTTATGTAGGCTCTGACTTAACCCATTGACACATACAGTGGAAGAAGATTAGAATGTCTATTTATGAATGACACAACAACTAAACCTCCTTTCTAAGACTAAAGGTAGTTATTTGCCACAAAATCACTGCACTGGATGCCAGTATGTTGTTTATGTAGATGTCCACATGCTCTGGGGGTACATCACAAGCAAGATTACTGAGTTAGGTGTATAATTTCACAGAGTAAAAACACACTTCAGTCTCTTACTTCAGTCCATGTAGTAGTTTTTGATGGGTTCCGTGCTTTGCGATTCACCCACCAGTAGCAACAGTTGAATCGGAATAAATGCAGGTTTAGTAGGCTATCCAGATAGATAGCTAATGTTAGACTGTTCAAGCTGTCACAATGAGCAAACTACAGGGTGACACCACAATATAAATGCTCTAATAACAATTGCAATTTACAATGTATTGCATCACCAGTGGAGTTCTTCGCCTCCATGTCAATCATTACAATAGCAAGCCACCACATCGTGGATTATCACTTACCTGTATTACATTGTCAGATATCCAATGGAGGATAAATAGTTATGATAGTTAGAAGATAGTTAGGTTTAAAAAAAATATAAACTGCAACTATTAAACAGTGTGCAATGCATCCTTGTAGGATGAAGGTGATTGGTATCGACTGACGTGGGGGCAGTTTCCCCACTAATGGGCAATTATAATTATTGATATTATAATAGTAGAATGCCAATATTAGTATAATTGGGCTATTATATTTACAATAATTATCTGGACTCATATGAAGGCCTGCTTCAACCATGTGAAGGCAAGTGTGATGTAATTCAAGAAAACGTTCTAAACGATTACATTATAGGAAGCACTTTGTGATTAGTAGCACAGGGGGAGGGGGGGGGACTGGCTCAGTACAGTTAGTCACATAGACCATGATCAGCACAATAGATAAACGGAAAGTGTATGATACTGTAGCCCTCCCTGCTTGTGTAGTAGGCCCTATAGCAAAAGAGTAGCCTGCTACTTTGGACTACTGTAGTCTAAACCACTGACAGCCCTGACAGTGTGTCTTGGGACTTATTGGTGCTTCTAAGGAAGCCTAGTTCTTGATTAGTTCTTGATTTAAAAAAATTATCTCTCTTCAGGAGCCATTCACAGGAATCATTAAAAATAGCTTAAATTCTATGGCAAGATCAAGAAGAAAGTAGGGGCAGAACGGAGCAGTGCTTTAAATACAGCAGTCCAGCAAGATCTTGAATTGATACTTAAATTCCGACCTCTTTGTGTGACGCCTAGGCTACTGGTCTGAATAATAAAAACTAGATTTTGGGTATTTTAGCTTTTTTATTTTTATTTTTTGCAGTGTTTGGCAGCACTTGTCATCTTGAGAAATAAACCCCACAGCCTACTCACACTCCGACCTGATTTAGGGAGCGATAATAGTCGATGACAGCATTAATTTTATGTGAAAAAAATTATGAAAAAACGGTTAATACTGAGAGTGACTGAGAGAGACTTTTTTATACGTACAAACAATTCAATGATGATTTCAATTGGTAATCATTATTTCAATTAATTTTATTAGTGCTCTTGTTTTTTCTGAACACCATATCAATTGTCCCTTGCATTTTCAATTTGACCATTACTGCGGTGTGGCCAGTTCTGGCACAAATATACCCAATTTAATTTTGCACCATCCTGCTAAGGTAAACAAGGTTGGAAATTTCCCATACAGAAAATATCAAACTTAATTTATTCATCTCAGTCTCTCAATACCCAGGTGTGCCACTTATTTCAGCAATCAGCAGGAACTCGTCTGCAAATAATTACATATTTTAGGCCGTGTGGCATGTCATTACTTTTTCATTATGAAGTCATTGCTTGCTCCCGATCCCCTCATGCCACAAAATCCAAATGCTGCCCATTAATATAATGCAGAATTAGGAGAAATGGGACCCATGGTCGTCGCATGCCTGCTTATGCACACATAATTCCCCATTAGTGAGCAAGCAGAGCGACAGCCTCTTGCCTTCTCTCAAACCTCACTGATGGATCGTGATCATTGTGCAGTTATCGTATTAGAGCCAAATCTCCCTCGTCAGCGCCTGGCAGCACAGGCTCTCCGGGGGAAGCACTTACCGTTGACTCACCCGCAATTCTGCGGCACGTGGAAACGGTGTAAACAAGGGGTAAAGGGCAAAAGTCAATTACAGCAATGAGATTATCCACACTACTTGTCCGTGGCCACAGCTTTAGCTGGGGTGAGGGCAATCTTTTAGCACACTGCTGGATTATTGCCCACAGGGGAACACTCCTCTAATGAGAACAAATGTCAGCAGTCAGGATACCAGTGCAATAACAGGGTCGTCATAAATACCGTAATATTCTAACCAGTACAAGTAGCACAGCATGGCAAATAAGTAAAACCTCTATAAGGCAGCCAATTATCAATCCTCTTTGAAAGGTCAATTAGCCTCCAATGTGGTTGTGACTGGGTGTATCTGAGCCTGCCAAGCAGTGCTTTTTCAGGCACCTTTGGCCACTCAAGGGAGGCCATTGACACTTCAGCACGATAGCCTATTGCAAGGAGGGCCAGTATAACATTTATATATAAAATAGTATTTTATTAAATAAATCAAGTATTTCATAGCACTTAATTTACAGCAGGCTATCGAGATGCCCACAGAGCAATGACAGAATATTAAATTAACTTTATGATCAAAGATGGCTACAAGCAGCAGAAAGGAAGGAAGATTACCTCGGCGCCCTATGTGGTTCATCAGTCACAAACTTCGAACCAGTCATACGTAAGTTCATGATTAAGCCTTTACTTGGTCCTTAGTTACTGCTAATTAGTTTCAAACTATTGCCTCATTAAATTTGGTTGCTCCACTGATGCGCAAGTAATGTCTTAGCTAGTGTAAGTAATGCGTAGTTGAATACAAAGGTAAACCTTGTCGCTTTATCATGGCATTGACAAATTAATAACTAGTCAATCAGCAAACTACAATGTAAACACAACTTCCATTGAATTTAATAGGCTACAACAATGGAGGTATCAAGTTCGCATTCCATAAGAAAATGAAACATTGATCAGAATAACTTTTATGAATAAAACTGTTTTTGTTTAAACTTATTTGTTTATTTAGCCTATATTAGATCAGAGCTTAGAAAACGTTAGACTGACGCTTGGAAACATAAATGAAAAGTAGCCTACAAACAATAAAACGTTTGACCTTCTTTGGAAACTGTACCTTTTCCATCAACAATCGAAATAATTTAGCCTCCATCATGCATAACGTGACGCGATGCAGTAAAGGCGGTATGATAAAGCAGATGTTAGGGGACAGGGCAACAAAATGAGATGTCACTTGTTTGGATTGACCAATCTGTTTGAGATATGGCTTGTTAAAGTATGTGTGTCTGATGGAAGTGAGACACAAAAACTCGAAGCGTTTGTGAGCAATTGTAACAGATTCTCACCTAGAAGTGAGCTAGGTGTAAGAATTGGCCCATCGACCACCCCTGTGCAGAGGTCTGGGTAGTCTGGGGCAGGACAATAGGTCTGCGGGTGCGGTTATGAGCTGCATAATGTGTGCAAAAGGTTTAGGTGGAGAGGTATGTTTTAATACTACTTTTTACCAACAAAAAACCTCCTATTAGGGATATGTTTGTTCAGCATTAGACCCTATAATGAATATTACAAAATAATTTGTGTACAATCACGTGCACCATAAAGCCAGTCATCCACTCGGTATGGAATAGTTGGGGTAGCAAACAATACGGCAAGAGACTCCCATAATGCTCCCTAAAAGAAATAACAATGAAGAGTCAACTAAAAGTCAACTTGAAAACAAAAGTAAATGAGGCATAGCATAGGCACATTGAGGAAAACGGTATAAAACTTTAAAACTTTAAAACTTTAAAAAGCAGCTTACATGCCAGGTCTATGATAAAGTCGGTCCTTTTCTTTGACTTGCTAATACATTGTTTGAATAGCAACCAGGTTAATATTGTAAAAGATGAACGCTTGTCTAGCATAGCCCATAGAAGCGTATCCATTAGCCTAACTCTTGAGTTTAGACAAATAGCCACATTTTATCTGCATGTTGTTGGTAAATGGTAAATGGCAGGCATTTATATAGCGCCTTTATCCAAAGTGCTGTACAATTGATGCTTCTCCATTCACCCACTCATACACACACTCACACACCGACGGCGATTGGCTGCCATGCAAGGCCCCGACCAGCTCATCAGGAGCATTTGGGGGTTAGGTGTCTTGCTCAGGGACACTTCGACACAGCCCGGGCGGGGGATCGAACCGGCAACCCTCCGACTGCAAGACGACTGCTCTTACTGCCTGAGCCATGTCACCCCCAGAGTTGTTGTTGTTGATTGTCAGGTGCATGTGTAAACTCGATACTTTTGTGGAGAACCAAACTGAACATGGCTTTTCTACAGTGTGAATGCAGCAAGGAAAAAGGGCTTGCATTCATTTGCGAAGACTACAACTGTTCCACCGACAAAGAACATGGGGGACTGATGGGAAAAGTGACTGGACTGGGCTAGAAAAAAAGAAAAAGAAAAAAGAGTAATATCTGCACATTGTGACACATAATGGAATATTTAAAGATTCCAGAATATGCACTTCTCATTTTTTACCAAAATCAAATCTGATGCGGTGTTTTCAGCAGCCTGTAAAGTTTAGAACTGCAAAAGCTTGCACTAACTGCTCTATGTGGGGTTTTATCACACAACTGACTAGAATTTTATAAATGTGTGGTAGCTCGCCCATGGTGAGAACAGCAAGAGTAAGAGTAAATAAGATGGCTCTTCTACCCCTTAGATCCTTGTTGTTTGTGAGAACATGACACAGATCATTTATTGAAGGCGACAAAAGCAGTGACCCAGTCTAAAATATGAATGAGGTGTACATTCAGTGTTTAAACAGAAAGATACTAGGTAAGCATACAAAGAGGGGCAAAATGGCTTACCAAAAAACATATCCACTGGAGTAGGCCCAAGGCCTGCTTACTTTACATTGTTTTTCTCATTACCAAGGAGACAAGGCATTTGAACACATACATGATAAATGTTTCAAGGTGTTATATAAACATTCTTCTTCGAACAAACATGGGAACTGACATTATTTCAAACACATACTGCAACTGATAAAGAGTTTGACTAAAGCTCAAGAATGAACCACAATAAAACACTACAAGACAGTAGATTCCTTTAAAGCTCTAGTATAAAGGGCAGGTTGGAGAATGAAGAGCCCAGTGATTTAACACAGGGCCATCGTGTACTGTATGATTTAGCGCTCAGACATGCATATGAGATCATTTTGGCTTTAATAGCATGGAGAAATTAATGAAAACATCGGCATAAAAAGGGATAAACAGGTCAACTGGCTGGGCTAACAAAATGTAAACAATGCCTTTCTTTAATGTATTGAGAAAAGTGGGAAGAGGAATCAGTATTACTTTCAGTCACCCTTTCAACCTGAGTATTGGCTTATCAGCAACGGCTGCATAATGTGTTTGAAAGTGCCTCTTAAGAGGTGTGACTTTGAAATGTTTAAATGAGCTTTTTTTCTTTTTTTTTTTGCAATATTCATTGATGACCATTTCCTTTAACAGCGTTGAATTCTCACTGTGATGAGGTGATCATAGACTGGCTTTTAAGTTCAATTATTGCTGATCTCCTGTCTATTTTGAATTGAGTGTTGGTCAGAGATATGGTAAATCTTCCTCGCAATGAGAAAGACGAGTATCAAATTAATGGAAGTGTTTAATTGCAGTTATTGCTGCTGCAACCAGTGTAAGATTAACCAGATGATTCCATGTGAAAGGAGACTTAGGGGTGATTTGATAGTTAATCCCTTTAATGAATTTAAAAGCCTTGGTGAACTACAGGTGATTCAGGGTGAGCTTGGATAGCAGAACGAGGGGGGCATAAATGGAAATTAGCAAAAGATAAATTCTGCACAGACGTTAGGAAGTATTTTTTCACACAGAGAGTGGTCACTGTGGAATAGCTTGCCAGGACATGTAATGGAGGCAGATACTCTGGGGGTTTTCAAGACCAGGCTTGATAAGGTGCTAGATACTATTTAGCTTTTAGGCAAACCAAGCAGTAAGTACCTTTTAGTCGTAGGAAAAGGCGAGCATTTCTGGGCTGAAAGGCCTGTTCTCATCTTTATGTTAAGGGAGCAATTATTTTTTCACATGGGTTATTGATAACTTTTCATTAAAGAAATGAAATAGTCATTTTTAAAATGTGTTTCGGTTTCTTTTTTTCAGATTTGAAACCATTCTGTGTGAAAAATACAAAATAAGAGGAAATCAGGACAAAATACTTTCATGGCAGTATATACAATGTATACATTGTAGGGTAGTAGTGTGTATACAGTAACACTTTGTAGAAATCTAAGATTAAAACATTCACATGGGCTTAATTTAACAAGACCAAATAACTCAACTTGCCATCAAAACTGAGCAATTACACATTGCTGACTACTGAAGGTTCCCATTCAGTATTTCTAATATAAAGACATAATCTATGGTTTTGTTTTGTACTTATGGTTTTAAGCACAAATACCTCAAACTTGTCTTAATTACACTACATTATTTATTACACACTGATTACATGATTCACATTAAAATACAATCCAATAAATACAAATACAATCCAAATCTTTGGAAATTACATGGCCCTTGCAATAACCTGCCTACCCAAGTGTGAAATCAGTGGTGTAGCGAGACAATTTTTGGTTGAGACTTTAGCCCTCCACAGATCCTATTCAGCCCAGCCTAGAAAATGTATTTGTAAATTTGTCTTTTGTTGGCATGAGCGAATCCATAGTTATATGTGTCATTTCCACAGGGGGTCAGTCGGAGCCTTACCATGTCCTGTTAGATTCGTAGAATGTGGAATTGTTTACAACTGTGTGGACTTGTCCACCTGCTGATAATAAAAACCTGCCTCTTTTATTGTTATACACATTGCATAAACCTATTAAGTTGTCATATGATTAAGTTATTTACCTGGTTTGCCTCTAAGAAATGACTACAGTTGCATGAAAAAAACAGCCCAGTGTTGGTAGTCTCCCAACCTCATGTAACTCTCACGATGGAAGTTTGAAGCAGTTTCTTAGTTGTTTCTAAAACTCAATATGACTGATCTTGATAGAGCAGGTGTGTGTCATGTAGTTGTCTAGTACTGGCAAATGTGATTGGCTGATGTAGATCTGAACAAACCTTTTCTTTTTGGCGATGATTGACCAGTGGAAAGAATGAACTTAGACTGGAACATTTTCTGATGGTAAGTGATGGTAGCGCTGAAACTTTGAAGCAGTTACTTAAACAAGGTTTGACGGCACTCAAATTCAAATGGAACAACTCCCTTGATATCTGCAGTAAAGAGATAACTTTGGTATTGTTAGAAAGCTTATGTTAACCTCTTTCAAGTTGTTTCTAAAACTCAATATGACTGATCTTGAAAGAGCAGGTGTGTGTCATGTAGTTGTCTAGTACTGGCAAATGTTGTTGGCTGATCTGACCAAACCTATCATCCTATTCTCAGCCCAAGTCCATTACTACGCCAGAGAGAGAACAACTAAATCTAAATTAATTCACTACCTGCCATGCTGCCAAATTATCTGCCCCCTAATTTCAATATGGGTAGTCGTTCCAATAAACCCTCTACTAAAGATTTTGATCTATCCATTAAAAACATATAGGACACTAATCAATTTAGCAAGAGAATCTATCAAGTGCTGGGCAAGGCAAATGTGCATATTTTTGTACAAATTATCCTCGGACAGGCATCCATCCATATTCATGTGATGCAGATGTCCATTTTCGAGCTTGACCAAGCGCATCATTATCAAGATGGCCCTTTTGGATTAATCTCTGTCATTATATATTACAGCGATCTCTGTATTTAAGGAAGGGTATTCTTTTGGGACAAAGATTGGTCCATTCATCCATTATCTATCCTGCTTATTCCTGGTAAGGGTCATGAGGGGTGGGGGTTCTGGAACCCATCCCAACAGGCATTGGGCGAAAGGCAGGAATACACCCTACACACACTACAGATCCATCGCAGATGAAGAATGGTTCCCTTATTTTCATAATTCATAGAGGTACAGTAATGATACACATACAGTAATATGGTGGACAGATAGTAGCATATAGTGCATGCATGTAAAGTAATAATAATAATATGCAAGACAGCATCATCTTTCTAATCAACTTTTTTCCTCATACAGAACAACGTTCTCAGTCTGATTTCAGAGCTGACACTGAGGCCTTACATTCTGCCTAGGTGGCCTCCCTTTCCTCAGTTCTGACTATTATTGTCCTCTCTGCTGCATTTGCCACTGTTTACCACAGTCTAATGCACTTTTATTTTGATATGTGTTCTGCTAAGAGATGGCAGATGTTATGTGAACTCACTGCAATCCCATCTTTCCCCCTTCCTGGTATGCATGTGTCAGAAGGTTGTTAGGAAGTTCAGATGTTGCAATTCTGCATTTATGTCCATAGTTTTTTAATTAATAAGTGAAATAGGAAGTATGATATACTCATTAGCTACATATGACAGTATGATATGCTCATTTTCATACTGCCCGTCCATGCACTGAGGGTTTTGTGTGACGATGTCTTGGCAGGTGCTGTGTGCAGTGACCATTATATTGCAAAGACAGCGAATTCAGAAGTATTTATTTACTTCTATCTGGTTCGGACATTGTTTTATTTTTTTGAGGATTACACATTTGAAACATTTATGAATATTCTTGTTATTTATCACACTCAAATGCCTTATATCACAGGTGCATCCAGATATCAAATGCCTTATGATATTGCACGTGCATCCGGTAAATTAATTTGTGATTTTGTTATTACCATTTGAGTATTTATTATTTTTTCAAATTGTATTACATTGTAGTACTGTGTGGGTATGTATACTCACTCTGTGAGGGATGCACTGTATTATTTTATTCATATAAACTCTTGTATCCTGCCCTTTCTTAAGTGAGGTGCCATGTGTAGCGACCATCATATTGCAGAGAGCAAATTCAGCAGCGTTTATTTACTTCTGTGCAGGGGGGTAACATGAAGAGTGCTTCCATCCAGTCGTCATCAGACTCAATTAATTCATCTCATACACAACGCAGAGTCAGCCCTGTTACAGAAGCACTGTATCAACACCTCATAGCCTCTCTACAGGCATCTCCAGAACTCTGTCCTTGGTCCAATGATTTCAGTTTGATGGACAAATGGCTACGTCCATTATTAAATCTTGTATTTTTGATTGTGAAACCCATTTGAAAACAAAAATTATCATAAAGATGAATTGTAAAATGATACCCATCACAAACCATCCAGACCCCATTGTTCCAGGATGTTGGTATGTCTGGCTCCTCCCACTTCCTGCTTGTGTCTACCATTGTATCTATCCCCACCCCTCTGTGGAGGAATGACCTTCCACTTGTGCAGGAAGCACCTGCTGCCTCTCTTGGGACTATACTTTTCCCTTTAGAGAATTAGCACATTACCACACAAGAATTAGCACACTTTCATCCCATCAACATTGCTACAATTACATTGCAAATTGGGGGCAGCCTGTAGCCAAGAGGCTAAGTTGCTTGACTGGGATATTTATAAAGATATTTCAGTTCTAGTATAATGAATAAATTACAATATTTTAATGCGTTTATTACCGAGACACATACTGTATCAGTGACCAAAAATGTTTCGCTTCAACATGACACAGTTCAGATGATTATACATTAGAATATTGTTACAGGGAGCGGCCTGTAGCGTTGTGGTTAAGGTGCATGACTGGGACCCGCAAGGTCGCTGGTTCGATCCCGGGTGTTGCCACAATAAGATCCGCACAGCCGTTGGGCCATTGAGCAAGGCCCTTAACCCTGCATTGCTCCAGGGGAGGATTATCTCCTGCTTAGTCTAATCAACTGTAAGTCACTTTGGATAAAAGCGTCAGCCAAATGCCATTAATGTAATGCAAATGTTTGGGCTTCACCTACATGTACCTAGTGTCTTTCATTGTTACAATGGGGTAAAGAAAAGAAGCATAAAAATTTGGCCAAGCCAAACATAATTCACAAAAAAACATTGAGGGGGCATTAGATTCCACACAATCAAGAGTGTGTATCCAAAATACCTCTCTGTGGAGTGATTTCTTAATCATATCCCCGCCTCTGTGCGACATTGTTACTTTTTACATAATACTCCAGAATTTCAAAGAAACAGAGTCACGATTGGCTTCAGCATAATGCCACACAGTCGCAGAATTCACATTTTAGTGTGGATTGAGGTCTTGCATTCAGCTATTCAGTATTTAAGGGCTCTCTAGCCAATGTAGATTTTGGGACATACACATTTTGTATGTACAGTGATGAATCCATGGCTTGATTTGCCTGCCTAGCTTCATCCCATCCTGGCCAGTATTAAGATAGGCGGGCTCAATGCAAAAATCCCTGTATGTTCCTCTCTTAACCGGAAGAGCTGTCAAACAACCAAAGACAGAAGATCTTGGCCCAAGATGATATTGATGGAGCGAGTTAGCACACACACGGTACTCCAAGATCAGTTTGTTACATAGCTACATGTCAAAGAAAGGATGTTTTCTGGGACCTGTTAAAAGTTGTATTAAAACACAGAATTGCCTAACTGCAGATTTGGCACAAATACAACAGATGTTTGAGTGTTGAGGCCGGGATAGCCCATGGGAATATTTATCACCCAATAATTGTAAATTGTGTTCCGCATGCATGCATGACGTCAAGAGGTTTTGAAATGGTTTTTATAAAATGTGAACAGCATAGAGGCATATACAGCATAGATAATATAAATGTGCATTCGTTTAAAAACCGCGTGCATTGCGTAATATGAGCCTGTTGCATCTTGCATTCCACGCTAAACAGTCCCTAATGCTCCTCAAATCGAATAATTAAAAACACTTCCATGCAGGGGATGTGAAAAGACACACTTCAATGTTCCGTTTAAAATGTTAATGCAGCCTTCAGACAATACCACAAAGTTGAAATTTCAGGTAACCAGTCTTAGATTATCCAACGAGAAGGAAATAGAGGGCTATTGTTACTTCGGAGGACTGTTCCCTCGCAGTCCTCCCTACAGTTTAGCTGCGGTTAATTAATAGGCTATCGGTCTGTTACAATCATTCTGAACTGAAATAGACAAGTGATAATAATAACAATAACAATAATAACAACCACAACAACAGCCTAATAATACCCAATTTGTTAATATAATGGTTCGCCGATGTACTTGATCTAAAACCAACATAAGTGTGTTTACACGTGAGAAAGCATGGGATTCGTTATCAAGGGGGGGGAGCAGGTTGGTACAGAAGCCTTTATCTTCTCATCCACAGTAGGCTACATCGGTCACGACAAACACGCACTGCAGCAACTTTTTGGGCACACAATTGTTACACCAAAAAGCCGGCGGTTACAGCAGGCTATTAAGGTACGGTCGATAGGCGTGTTTCATTATGTAGGATATGCCCTGGATTAAATTAAATCGATAACAGATTAGGGTGAAATTGCCTGTGATGAAAAGCAAAATAACTGCAGCCACTAGATGTGCATGTGCATAGAGGTTAAATAAAACGAGAACACGGGATAAGTAGTCCGTTTCGCTTCCCTACCTTTAGTTGTCTTAGGTATAGTGCCAACCGCAAGGAACGTGAAAACAACCAAACAGAAGAAACGTCCTTTCGAAACCCGTCCCATGGCCGTTCGTGTCTTCTTTCCCAACTAAAGTGGGGGAGATTGTCCCCCAGATTCAGACATGTGCCAACACTGACACGATGGCAATCACAAGTTCATCTGCTGTTAATTGTGTTTTCTGAACAAGCCAGTCTTTAACACTATCTTGGATCAATCATCCAATTTCTCCCTACCACGTCGCTCGTCGCTGCCGCTTCAGAGGCACAGAACGTTCTCTAATTCTGCACTGAATTACTAACATCATGTGGAAGTACCGTGGAGTGAAATAATTTAACCAGTAGTGTTAACCAATGGCACACGTTGGTGGGCGGGGATGGATGATTTTGTACTCACACAGTAGCCGCTGCTTCTATTTAGTTGAATCACAGTCTTCGTTTGCTGGAGGATGAGTACGAGAATGAGAACGACCCTGGCAGATTAAATTCTGGAAATGCTAAAATAAGTTCGCCAATGTGATATCTCACCCGTACGGACAATTACAGCAATATGTGCAAAGTTAATCTTACGTTAATTCTAAATGGGTCGTTAAAGAAATAGCCTACATAATGCGATCTTATGGCACTCGCTTCAATAATATGTATGGGCGATATTCTACGTGTGTTTGCCAATGTCCGAATATCCTATTAATTTATAACGTACGTTACTATTATGCCATATGTGTCCTTTTCTCAGAGACGATTCAAATAAAAATATCAAGATTTCCCTGTGCGTTCGGGAATGAAGACAAAAACTTCCGAATATGATAGTTGTACTACTAGTTCATCATACTGTATAATACGGCCACATAGATCGTAGTTTAAAACGCCACAACATGCGCGTTCATTAAGGAACTCGTTAGATAATTAGCATTAGACAATGAGACATATCATTATTATGTCTGGCTAACTGATAGCTATGACACAAGAAAGCGTTGATGTGTATTAGCGTAGCCTACTTGAATCATAATGTAATATTACAGCAGCATGGAAGAAATTAAATTGATACAGATACTAAAATTGGCATTGAAAGCACCTGTTGGCACTATTATAAGGTACATTTGCTAGGGCAGTTATTTGTTAGCTCATTTCTTTATTCTTTAAATCCACCCAGTGTACCACAGACAAAATGCAGAACAAGCCGATGAATGGTATGGACGGATTTAATAGGTCAACGATACATTGGTTGCCAGAGAAGATGTGAGAACCTGTTCTGTCATTCATGTTACAGCACCTGACCTCGGTCTATTAGTATTCGCATTGCTTAATCATTTCCTACGCAATTGTATCAATTGCGATTAAGTTTGACTTTACTGTCCAAGTCAAAAACAGACGACTGGATTAGATTAAGTGGTTAAAACGATGAAGAACGTATCTAATGACAAATTGTACTTAAAACATTTTGTGGCCGTAGAGGGCACCAGAGGAATGAGCATCATGCCATTGTATTAGAGAACTAGTTATGTGGAATACAGTTCCATTATTTTTAACTGCAACTGTAATGCATTGCCCACTGACAGGGCATGACAGGGCATGGTCACAAAGATCCTTATCCAGCCCATTCAGTGACTTTAACAGACAAGCATTTCAAGATGACTCCTACAGTTATGAGTTTAATAAAGTTTTTTTTTTTTTTTTTTAAACCAGAAAACTGACATGCCAATGGTTGGTAATTCCAGCTTGCATGTCACACAGGTACTGTTCCTCCCGGTACTCCGGTTTCCTCCCACAGTCCAAAGACATGCAGGTTAGGCTGATTGGAGAGTCTAAATTGCCCGTGGGTATGAATGTGTGAGTGAATGGTGCGTGTGCCCTGCAATGGACTGGCGACCTGTCCAGGGTTGCCCAATGTATGCTGGGATAGGCTCCAGCCGCCTGCGACCCTGTTCAGGATAAGCGGGTTAAGATAATGGATGGATGGATGGATGTCACTCAGGGACATTCAAAGCAATTTAGCAATATTAAGAATGCAATCCATAACTATTTGGACAGTAACATCTATTATTTTGGCTCTGTTCACCAGCACATGCAATAAAACAGTGAATGTCAGGAAGTGTGTCTCCTTAATTTTAAAGTATTTACTTACATATCGGGTGATCCATGTCGGAATTACGTCCGTTCTTTGTACAAAGTCCCCCCCATTTTAGGGGGCCAAAAGTAATTGGACAATTGGCTTCAGCCATTACTGATTAGCCAGGTGTATTCCATCACATTAGTACAGTGATAAGGACACTTTCAGTATATAGGTTTGATTCTAGGCTTTTATTTATTTATTTATTTAACCCTCATTTAAACAGGGTAAGTTGACTGAGCATGTGTGCTCTTTTGCAGTAATGTCATGTTAATACCTTTGGAGTCTGTTATTTTTGTGTTCATCAACATGAGTACCAGAGTTGTGCCAATGTCAGGGACACAATTATGAGGCTCAGAAGTAAGTAAAAAACAGACATACACGCCAAACAGGCATACCAAGTTATGAGTTTAATAAACTCATATAATATGTAGGCGTACCAATTTAAACTGTTTGGAAATTGGTAGGCGGCACGGATGGTGCAGTGGGTAGCACTGCCGCCTCACAGCAAGGAGGTCCTGGGTTTGAATCCCGGTCGGCCAGTTTGCATGTTCTCCCTGTGTCTGCGTGGGTTTCCTCCGGGTACTCCGGTTTCCTCCCACAGTCCAAAGACATGCAGGTTAGGCGTGGCGATTGGAGAGTCTAAATTGCCCGAAGGTATGAGTGTATGAGTGTATGAGTGTGTGAGTGAATGGTGTGTGTGCCCTGCGATGGACTGGCGACCTGTCCAGGGTGTATTCCTGCCTTTCGCCCAATGTATGCTGGGATAGGCTCCAGCCTCCCTGCGACCCTGTTCAGGATAAGTGGGTTAAGATAATGGATGAATGGATGGATGGAAATTGGTGGTGAGGGTGTTAGTTTGGGCATGTATGGTTGCCACAGGTGCTGGCTCACTTCATTGATAATGTATCATCTGAAAGCAGCAGCCGAATGAATTCTGAAATATCAGCATCTTATCAGCTCAAGTTATATCAAATGCCTACAAACTCATTGGATGGCTTGATGCTCACCAATATCTCCATTAATACTGTGAATCACAAATTATAGACAAAGTGTGAGGGATCCAGAAAACTCTCAAATTAAAGCTGAAAGCATCAGTTTCGGGAGTACAGATTAAAAACAAAAAAAATGTCACAGTCCAAATACGGACTGCACTTAAAAGGCCTGAGGCAACCCTGGATAGTTAATTCCTCTGTCACTGTGTGAGCAGATTGTCAGAAGCCTCTTGGTAAACAGAGCACAGAGGGTCAACATCAAGCTGTGTTCAGTGCCTAGCAACAGCCAGTGTGAGAAGTTCTAGTATTTGCAACACTGCTGAGAAATGTAGTTTCTGGCCTACTTGATCTGCACTCTGTAATTTGGTGCCTCTGGAGACCTATAATTTCACTGATTTCAGCATTTATAACCCCACAGAAATGTTTGTATCAAGGAACAATATACACTCAGTTTATTAGGTATTTTAATTTTATTTAATTACATTTGTTCTGCTGCTGTAGCCTATCAACTTAGAGATTGACGTGTTGTAATGTGTGGTTGTTTGCATTACTGTCATGCTCCAGTCAGCTTTGACCAGTTTGGCCTCTCATTAACACCTGCTGCTCACTGGATGTTTTTAGTTTTTTGCACCATTCTCTGCAATCTGTCCATGAAAATCCCTGGAGATCACCAGTTTGAGATACTCAAACCACCCTGTCGGGCACCAATAATTATTCCATGGTCAAAGACACTTAAATCACATTTCATCCCCATTCTGACATTTGGTTGGAAAAACAACTGAACCTCTTGATAATTTCTGCATGCTTTGATGAAATTAGTTGCTGCTACATGATTGGCTGATTAAATATTATCAATAACAAGCTGGTGTACAGGTCTACCTAATAAAGTGCTCACTGAGTGTAGATAAGTCCTTATTTTGTTTGTGTGTTTCACAAAATATTTATTTGACATTCAAATATTTTAGTCAAAGTTCTCAAAACATTGCTGCTCTGCAGTGCTGATATTTCAGTTACTATTTACAATAGTCCTATATTTGTGAAAATAATCATCAGATGAATGGAAGTATGCTACCTGTGTTTTTGGGACCAGTGAGATTGCAGGAGTGTACAATGTTCCAATAAAAGTAATGCTACACCAAAATTTAAAATGCCTTTTCATTGGGACCACCCCATGAACAATAACCCTTTGGCATATGCATCTTATAGTTGGTCTGTTTGGTTGGTCAGCAAGCAAACACAACTGTCCGTTGTGCTTAGGGTAACATTCTCAATGACAACAGAAACCATTTGTTTCCCAGAAATAAAATATACAACAACCCATCTCTCTAGCCTGGAGCTGGAACTAAAGTGATTTGTCATACAACGTTGTAGACTCCAATTGAGTGTTTTAAGAAGTTCCTGAACCAGGATTATTAGACCTATTTCCTGCTAGAATAATCGCTGTTATGAACGTGGCTCAGATTTGAAAGTTCCCACCAAGCAAATGAAATTCATATAAAAAATAAGCATTCAAAACAATCATCGACCTTCAAAGTCATTGACACTTCCAAACATTTCTTTGAGCAAGGAAACATCAGCACATCCTTTGCAGAAGTATTTCTTCTAAACTGTGGATCCACCTTCTCCCCATCTGCCACGTCTGTAACTGATGTGGCTTCAAACTGATGTTTGAATGTCGGAGGCGTTCTCTGAGTTAAACATGAGTATACTTTCTACATGCCCACAGTTATTCATTCGCGAGTACAATCTTTATCATTTTCAAACAATTGCAATGAATTAGTATAGATTATTTAAATGTACAAAAGTATTCTATTGAGCGATTTGCATCAAACAGCATCTGTCATTCAGTTGCTGAATAGGAGGAGAGTGACGCATTCACACCTCGATACCAGTACCTATTGGTTGATAATGGGCTTCTGTGAATAGTACAAATTGCCTATACAGTATTTATTTTCAGAGTCAATGCTTTTTCAAGCCCAACTATGAAAAGTTGTGGAACGAGGACTGTATTGCATTTACAGGGTTGGAGTAAATTGCATTTAAATGTCCAAATGTGTAGGAGAGATTGTCGTGTGTACTTTCATTGCTGCATTGTTTCTATACCGATTAATGATCCATTGTAATCGAGTGAGGGAGTTTCTGTATATACAGTGAACCGACAACTGATTTCATCTCAGTTAAATGAAGCAGAAGTAATCACATTTACTTGCAATTTGTATATTTACTCAGGAATGTTTTCCCTCTGAGTGTTATTTTCTTGTCAAGGCAACAGGTTTTATTAGAGGTTTCATGAGCAAATTATATTCACACTGGTGACATTTTAATTAGCGTATCTTTGAATTGAGAATATTGTTCATTTCCCAAATTAACAGTGCTTATTAAACAAACTTTTGTTAGTTTTATTAAATTTATTATGTTTCAGCCCCTGTGTATGACTCCATAATCCATAATATAATATGGATTTTGTACTGAAACAACATTAAGAAGACCTTAAGAAGAATGCAAGAATGTCACTCTGAATGTAAAACAAGCGAGCCATTTTGTTATTGGATTCACACAATAATATAATGCTATTCATATACTCACTGAATGAAATGTGATCTTATTGACACCTGAAGGTCAAAGAGGGGAGTGACGCAAATCATGATAAAATGTTTTCAATGTCTGAGCAGGCGAATAGGTTTGGATGCCTCCGGAAATAATTTTCACAGCACCAGCACAAGCGTGTGAATCAATTTGAATAACATTTTAAATGCTGTCACACATCTCAAAAACTGACTAAATTAAACCTGAGAATTGTTATTTTCTCATCCATTTATTGTAGATATATTTACTGAATCATTGAAGCGATGCAAATGCTACTATTATAAATGCTACTATTAAATCAAAAGGAATGATGAGAACACCTATAGAAATATTCAGTGTGGTGCCATTTTATGACAGTGTTGTGCACCGTTTACACACAAATCTATTAATGCGTACATCACTGTGACATTTCACGGAAGTAGCTTTGCACAATAATCACAAGATTGGTGTCACCTAAAAAATTTTTTTCCAGTGCCTTGTAGCAGAGTCTCTGCAGTAAAACCCAGCAACTAGCATGATTCATAGGGAGGTGAATCACAGATATAGATTTCCCAGGTAATTGACTATCATACAGTATTCTTTCCATGTTGAATTTTGCTTCAGGACAGGTGGCTTTGGTTAAGCACAAAGTTCTACATTACCTGGAGACAGGACTAGCCATTACTCCTTATGCAAGCAAATGGAAGTATTTGTCTGGACCCATGTCAAATTTCTAACAATGTGCAGGTATGCTGAAATTCAACTGGATGTAGATCTGCCCTCTAGTCTTTCTAGTGGCTGCACTTTCGCTCCACTTTTCTTCCACTGAGTTTAATTATGAACTGTCAACTTAACTGTGAAATATTTTTTCCCTATCACTACTTGGTTTGCACTAAATTTGTTTTACAGGGGGCCGGTGGTATTTGGCACCCGTCCTTCCAAAACGTTTTACGGATTTTATACTGAAAATAATCGATAATGCCTGTAGCATTACTCTGTAGCATGTGGGAACCTATGATTAGAGTTGGTAGGTGATGTTGGAAGCCTGTGTGATTTGTCCATTGTAACTTAATGGTCAGCCACCAATGGACCAAAAACTAGTATCTGATGAGATGGTTATAGTGTCTCCACTGCAGCCCTTTTGACACCCGGGAAAATTGTAGATTTGCCAAGGTCCCGGAATATATATATATGTATTTATATTTATTTCTTATATTATTCCACAAGGCATAACAAACGCATAGATGAGGTTTTTCCTCAGACAAAACATATTGCAACAAATCTAAAAGATCTGTGAGTTACTTACCCTTTGAAGTGAACAGGTTGATTTTGGGTGGGCATTGAATGTTTTTTTCCCCCCACAGTTTCTTCATTGACTGGTAAACTGACTGGTAATTAAATCAGCACTCCTCATTTCCTCTCCAGAAAAGTGAACAACCATGGTGTAGATAAATCAACTGGTACACTGTATATGTTCAAGCCATATATGCACCGACTTGTCCTCTCTTCTTCACTTGTGGACCATTGCATTGTGGGACTCCCATCTTGCTGGAAGCTTTCAATTTATGCTCTTGGCAAGAAGGAGAAAGAATGAGGGAGCAAGGGACTACAATTGTTCCCTGTCTTTCCATAAATCAGAACAGAATGGCACTTTGTGACTGCCATATTTCATCCTGGCATTTTTCTGTTGCTGTGTCAGTGCAGAATGCGTACAGTTCAAGTGGTTATCCACTTGAATTGTTACATTGTTTCCATTTTTTATCATGCAACTGGAATGCTTGGAGGTTGAAAGTTAGAATTTTCAACTGGGAAATTCTGAGCTTTGACTCGACTGTTGTCTATTTCACTGTGTTTGTGTGCTTAATAAGTGTGCTTATTGCTGGTATGCACACCATCACTCTTACCATCATGGAGAGCAGAGGAAAGGTGGATTGGTCCTCCTTCCAGAATGCAAGGAGGTCCTACTTTTGAGTTAAGAAGGCATAAAATGATAAGCTAGAACAGATGTATGGCAATGCCTAGTAATTTCACTCAATTAGCTAGCCTAGCCTATGACAGTAGGTTATGTCTACCATGTAGGCACATTTATTTTCTTCTCATGAACTAGCCAAGTTGTTTTGTTTCAGGGACAGCAGGCTATTTGAGAAAACTGATCTTGAATGAATCAATGATGCACTTTGCAAGATTTGAATAAATAGTTTCAATTTACAATCACCTAGCCTTATCAATAGTGCTGGGATTCGACTGGCACCAAGTTTTGTTTTGGTTGGCCGATAGCCACTTAGGCTGCAAACAAACATGGAATGATATTCTTTCACTTGAATTTAGGTTAAGTAATTTTTTGGTGTAATTCAACTGGAACCCACCCAACCTGACTGAACCGCAGGTTTCGGGCCAACCCGCACATCACAACTATAAATTGCCAACATAATTCCATGGGCTAAAATGCTTTAATACTGTGCTCCTAGATGGTTGTATGCTGAGCAAAAGTTACTGTATACTGTAGTTTTATAGAGCATGCTCACAAAGAGGGACATTACCTATATTTAGCGACTTCTTTATGGATAACCCTGTAGTTGGTGTCGAAGGTGTTCAGGGAGCCTATAGAAAACATATTGCTTTGTCCATTGTCTTGTTTTTATTCAAAAGAGAAATTCTAAGTAAATAATGGACATTCTAATCGCTGATTCTCTGAGTTAGTTTTTTCAACTTAATGACTTTTTTCCTGTAAGGAAGACATCTTGATTCTTGAGGCCAAACTAGAATCCTGCTTTGGTTTCCAGAAGGGTCTCTGGAGAATGTGATGTAATGAGACATCAGACAGCATGGCTTTCAGATAATAAAATAGTCTAAATTCTTTTCTCTTTTTTTTTTGCCAATTTCCTATTGCAACACACAATTGTTACACTAACTATAAAGCCATACAAAGGACAAACTTTATTAACACTGCAATCACATGCAAACATGCATCACTTCAAGCGACAAACTAATATAAAAAAATATATAGGAGCACCATGAAAGTGGTTATCAACAATGGAACAGACAGGCACAGAGCAGTATTGGCAGTTCATTTGATTGTTTCAGGCTAAATTTAAACCACTATTCTTCTTTCAAAAATGTAAAGTAGTTTTAATGAACTGCATGATGCATACTCCATGGATATCAAAGCAATTTATATACGTTCAACAAGATACATCAATCAAGCAAATTAAAAACTGTACTCAGAGAGCTTGTTCTTGTTTAGTCATGAAGAGAGTGCTCTCTCAACAGCACTCTCTCTCATTTGTCTTTACTTCGCAGGTGCAGGTCAATAAGGCAGATTCCTGAAAATTCAAATAGTATCCAAATCACATTTTTTGTTTCAAGCTTCTCTGATTTTATGGACACATTCAGCACCTGTAGATCCACCTGCAATAATTTAAAACACCATATCAAACCATATCAAATGTTAGCTTGATCTATTTTAATGGCTTATTTGTATTCATCATGAATACAGCAGTTCTGTATCATAAAGGCAGGTGTGATTGAATTATAACAGATGCCAATTCATCGGAATTCCATTGATGAAATTAGTATATTAGTATCAACCTCAGCCAACATTTATGAATGGGGTGTATGCACACATATGTAAACCACAAGTCAGGTGATTTATCAATAGGAACAATATGAACTGTTGCTTGAGATTGACTGAGAGGCATACATACTGTATACATACATGTGTAAATGTATGTATAGTGCAACATTCTATAAATCAAATGCAAAACAAACAAACAAACAAACTAACAAAAATGTACGTTTAACCTATAACAAAAGTCGTTGCTCTTATTATGAAATTGAGTATTATGAAAGAAGTTACACGAAGGGAGAGCAAACACTATTTCACAACTAAACGCACTTTCAACAATAGCCAGCTACAGCAAGCTTGCAAGCAACGTTTAAATTACATTGAAAGAGAGAATCCTAGAAAGTGGACTGGGCAGAAAATTAATTTGGAACCTGTAGTAAAGAATCCATCTGGACCGCAGGTTTGAGCCAGTGGCCAATTAAATGAATCACTGGTGCTGAAACATAGCAAAAACACAGCAGTCCTCCAGAAGTGGATTCTGACGGTCTCCTTTCTTTATTGGAAATGGACTTAACAGGAACAATTGAATACGGTCAGCACCCATCTTGGCATGAACTCTCCCTGGGTGCCATTGTTTATGCAGAGATAATTGCAGCAACACACAGAGAATGTGTAGAACCACCATTTCGACTTCAAAGATGTCGTCATTAAAATATTAAAAATAATAATATAAATAATATATATAATATAAATAATTGCATGCAACTGGTATTTTTAGATGACCCAGACAACTCTACAAGATGACTACCGGCACTCGAGATGGAAATTTAGTCTGGTCCCTTCTAGGTGTGGTTACAATGAGTGATAACTTGCTTTTTGGCACTGAGTTTGATGTTATACCATTCTTTTTTAATTCAGTTGCCAACTTGCATCCAGAGGGAACAGCATTGACAGCTTCTGAAATCCATTCCTCAATTTTTATTCCAAGCTGCTATGCCAATTTCACTTCAGGTGACTATTTGAAACCATTTAGAACAATGTTTTATGTGTTTCAAGTTTCCTTTTCCCTGCCCCCATTTCATTTCATGGAACTGACACTGTAGCTCCTATAAGCCTTCATAATGTTTTCACCATATTTGGTCAAGAAAGCCCATTCAGAAATGCAAATTGTCACAACCATGCACAAGCATAGACCCTGAAAACAGTTGAGATTAATTAATGTCAACTTCATACAGTGCTTGTGTATGGTACTCATATGACTGAAATACATGAAATTGCAACATAACGAAATAGCAACGTTTGCAAGAATGATAAAAGACAGCCATGCATGTAAAGTTTTGGACATCGCCACCTGATGTAAAAGCTAGATGTTGAGTAAATGTAGGGTTGAATGCCAATGGGGGGGTAATCCCTTCAATGCAGGTGCTTGGAGCTCCTCTGGTTTGGAGTACGTCAATAGCATAAAACTTAATGATACATTGACAGATATTGACAAAAAAACTGATTAACATAGGTCTTATTTTTACAAACAATTAATCATACACGTTATATACAAGCCTGCCTGTGCCACTAAGGATGTGGATTTTGCAGTGAAAAGCAGCAGCGGCTGCCTGCATGCGTTTTTTGCGATGTGTTCCTTCTGAACATTAAAGGATTTGGCAGTGATTGAACAGGTTTTACACATTGGGCAATAAAAAATAAAAATAATTTTAAAAATTCAATGTGTAGTGCAGCTTAGCAAAATGTATTAAGCAGCCTGTAGAGCCCATTTTTTAATTTACTTATTGAATGCAAACATGGAAAAAATAACGAACACTGAGTAAATCACTGAATGTGGGTAAATAACGGACATAACAGCGATGGATTACTTGCAGGAATGGTGAATTGGGAATGATAAGACCTCTACTGTCAGGAGTATAGCTACAATTTGAGGTTTGGGGAGGCTGGTTAGACAGTGTACGTGTACACTCAGTGACCACTTTATTAGGTAGACTTGTACACTAGCCTGTTGATACAAATATTTAATCAGCCAATCATGTGGCAGCAACTAAATGTGTAAAATCATGAAGATATGGTCAACAAGTTCAGCTGATATTCAGACCAAATGTCAGAATAGGGAAGAAATGTGATCTAAGTGACTTTGATTATTGACAAACTGAATGTATGTTGGTGCCGGACAGGGTGCTTTGAGTATCTCTGAAACTACTGACCTCTTGGGATTCAAATAAGTCTTAGATTTCACCAAAGGTAAGGTTCTATAGTTATTGACACCCCTACCTCTGCCAAGGATAACAGTATGGAGTCTTTTCCTGCTATGCTTGATGAGGTTAAGAAATACTTTGAGGGATTATGGACCATTCCTCTGTGCAGATCCTTGTAAGATCCTCCACATTCTTGTGTTTGCTCATATCAAATGCCCTCTTCAGTTCAGCCCACATACTTTTGATTGTATTGCTGTCCAGTGCCTGAGATGGCCACTGGAGAACACAAATTTTGTAGTCATAGAATCATTTCTGTTTGGATTTCATATTTTTTGGGTCATTGTCTTGCGGGAAAGTCCACCAACAGCCAAGTCGCAGCCTTGCGGTAGAGGCAACACGATTGTCAGCCACAATTGCCTGATACATGGTGGAATCCATTATACAATTGATTTTGCATAACCCAGGTACTGGGTACTGGGGGGGGGGGGGGGGGGGGGGGGGGTACTGGTTGTATAAAAGCAGATGTGCATATATGGTAAAATATGGTGGTGGGTCAGTGATATTTTGTGAGTTTCAATTCCAGAGGTCCAGGGGTACTTGTTCCAGCATCTCAAAGTTGATGCAAGTTACCTGAGGGAAACAAGTAGTGGAAGTACATGGGCTTACTTTGGGAAATATGCTCAATTTGCAAGCAGTGAATATGAATCAAGTGTATATTCTCATCCACTGAATAGATGCAATTTCAGGTTGGTGGGGCAAATTGATTGTTCTCTCATGACCGATGCTTTTTAAGGCAATTACGAGAGCTTCATAAAGCAGGGCATATTTCAGGACTTCCTTGGAGATTTGTCATACAGATTCAGGCCCCGACACCACATCTTCCAATGACAGCTGCTAGAACAGTAATAAGACTCAAGGGAGCAGCACTTGTGGAGCCTTTTTTGGTATTGACATTACAGCATTCTGAACGCAAAAGGGCACTGAAATCCACATAGGTCGAGTTGCCTTCTTGCGTCATTGATTTATAAACAGATTTGGGGAAAAGCTTTGCTGGGAACCATTCCTTTGTCTGCTAATCTAGCTAACACAATGTATATTGTTATCCACAGTAGAACTGAAGCAATTGGCAAAGAAAAAAAGATGGTACTGTATGTGCATCACTGTCATTGAGCTGCAATATGCAGATGTATCTTTTATTCCTCAACTTTATTATGCAAGAACTATTTTTGGATAATTCATTTGGAGTAAAGAAAAAAAAAAGAAATGCGAAACGCATTTTATCTGAGGTTAAAATGAATCACTGATTGGAATTTGATCATATTACTATACTTTTTTATGCTAGGCAACAACGAAAACGTAAGAACTCACAGCATGTGATAGTTCAATATTAATGTGAACATTCTAGAATAAAGTAATCTGATATTACTGCATTTGGTGTTCAGTGGTAAGTTCATAAATCAAGTACTGAGAAGTACTGCTTAATATAAATTAATTTTCTACCGGGGTCACAATGCCTTGCCAATGCATTAGAAGCAAACAATGGTTATGCGCCCTCTTCCATATTGAATAACCACACTTGTATTTCATATTGCATTACATGTCTCATCTAATTATATAAAAAAATGAATATGATGCTGGAGAACTTTCAGCTCAGACTGAGGCAGAAAAACATCAACATTGAACAATATTAATTGAAACTGTTCTAATTAGGTCTGTTTATCCCCTTTGGATAAAGGATAATGCCACATCAGTTATAGATGGTAAGAAACAACACATTCAAAGTAAGAGTTAGGTCTCATGTTTGCTATCCCTCTCTGGAATTTTCCTCCAGTGTGAAGAATGTCTGAGGTAATGTACAGTGTCACTGGTGGCCCCGATGCATCATCATAACAAAGGCTTGAGGAATATGAAAACAAATTGGGTGCAAATAATACTACCCTATAGGAGAATACCGAACCGTTTCTTTTTTAAGAATCTCAGAAGAGCACATATCAGTTCACAGGATCGAGTATCTGGGCAAGGTTCCATCTCTGCTTGCGGCATTACAGCCAAATGAAAGAAAGTCTTACTAGCTTGTTACACACATGAGTTCTTCTGAGGCCAATTAGTTTGTTCGGTTTTATACTAAAATGCTCGAACCCTTGAACACAGATTCGCCTTATGCATTTAGACTGAATATATTGTGGTCCACAGTGGAATCTGAAAATGCATATTAATGAATTTAGAACTTTTACCCTTTCATGGAAGGAGTGAAGATGCAGACACCACAAATATTTTGATAATTTTATTTTCAGCATAGAATTTTCTTTCTTGAAAATCTCTTGACTCACAGGCCAATTATTCAATAACACAATGCCTTGCAGTGCATGAGATAAGTGACAAATAAGGAAGAACTAACAAGCACTCCAGGATACACAATGTCTCAGGGCTGGGACTGATTTGCATTCATTCCTTTTTTCACGCTGCAATTTTTAATCACTATGGTAAGAGGATATAAAAGCATTGAAATTCACAGTTCTATTTGTATAACCTATTTTAAGATTGCATTACATTATTAGCATTTGGCAGACACTCTTATCCAGAGCGAAGTACAACAAAGTCCAAAGTGCATACGTACCACCAGGAGCAAGTGTGCTGAAAGACCCTAGACGGAAGTACAGTTTCCAGAGCCAAGACAACAAAGATAAGTACTAGGGCCAATTTGATAAATCTGACAATGGATTATATCTAAAACCATTTTATTACAATAATAAAACACAATACAAGAATAAACACCAGAACAATAAACAGCTTACATAGCCAGACAAAACTAGCAAAAATATAATCCCAGTGAACAAGTTGCGCAAGTAATGACAGTATTGAGAACCAAAAAATCAGTTAAAGATTACAGGGGGGTAGGGAGGTTTGGGGAGAGGTGTGTCTTCAGTCTGCACTTGAAGGTGGTCAGAGTCTCTGCTGTTCTGACCTCCACGGGGAGGTTGTTTCACCACCGCGGAGCCAGAACAGACAGTATTTGTGACAGAGAGGTGGAAGTGATAAGAGGGGGAAGCACCAGGCATCCTGCAGTGGCTGAATGAAGAGGTCTGGCAGGTGTGTAGGGTCTGATGATTTTTTGGAGGTAAGCTGGGGCTGACCCTGCTTGGAAAGGCAGCCAGTGGAGGGAAGTAAGCAGGGGGGTGATGCGGGAGTGTCTGAAGGTTGAAGACCAGACAAGCTGCTGCATTCTGGATGAGTTAGAGGGGTCTGATGGCAGACACCGGAGGCCAGCCAAGAGAGAGTTGCAGTAGTCAGGTGGGACAAAACCATCACTTAGACAGGGAGCTGGGTCGAGTGGGGGGTGAGAAAGAAAGATTCTCCGAAAGCTGTATAGAAAGAATCTTCATGGCCGGGTGACTGCTGCAATGTTCTCGGAGAGAACCACTCTGTGGTTCTTTGCACAGGGTGATGGCGGCACTGGGATATCCTCCAGGGAAATGCAGAGATTTGTAGGGGTGAGGTTAGAGAAGGGATGAATATCATTTCAGTTTTACCTGGATTGAGCTTTAGTTGATGGTTGTCCATCCAGCTCTGTATGTCACTCAGTCAAGCAAAGATGCAGGCTGAAACCTGTGTGTCAAATGGTGAGAAGGAGAAAGAGTTGAGTCTCATCAGCATAGCAGTGGTAGGACAATCCATGAGCAGTAATAACAGGGTCAAGTGATCTAGTGTGAAGGGGGAAAAGAAGTGAGCCAAGGACTGAGCCCTGGGGAACTCCTGTGACAAGGGGCTGAGGTATTGATACTGTACCAGCCCAGACAACCTGGAGGGAGCAACCAGAAAGGTAGGACTCGATCCAGTTCAGGGCTGTGCCGGAGATCCCTGTTGCCGACAGCAAGGACAGGTGGATGGAGTGATTCACAGTGTCAAAGGTGGCAGAAATGTCTTGAAGAATCAGGACAGAGGAGAGGGAGGCTGCTTGTGCGGCATGAAGCGATTCATTGACGGAGAGTAGGGCGGTCTCCGCCAAGTGGTTGGGTCTGAAACCAGACTGGTGAGGGTCTAGCAGGTTGTTCTTGGAAAAGAAAGAATTGATTAAAAACAGCTTGAGAAAGAGCTGTGGATGTCTGATCTTCTCATCAAAGAAAACTGAAGTCATCAGCAGCAAAGAAGCACTGAGGTGGAGGAGGAGGGGGCGGGTTGAGGAGAGAAAAAAAAATAGAGAACAGGGTTAGAAGTGGAGTTATGAATGTGTTTGATAGTAATTTACATTGGCAGTGGTGACAGTAGAAGTGAATGACGCCAGGACACTAGAAGATTGAGAGGGCTGATGGGTCCCTGGATTTCCCCCACTTCCTCTCAGCTGAGCGAAGGCTGGCCCTGGTGGTACATAGGGTGTTGGGGTGGCCTTGGGGCAAGAAGGCAGAGTGAGTAAAATACATAGGAGAGAGATGACAGCAGAATGGGAGAGTCAGCAGGGAAGTTGGAGAAGGATTTGAGAGGGAGGAGAGAAGTGGTGAGTGGGAGCTAATGAAGATGCTGAGATGGAGTGGAGGTTACAGCGGGCTGAAATAGTACGGGTGAGAGGGGGAAATGAAGAGGTGATCAGACAAAAGTGGGTTAAGTGTGAGTGGTAAGCGTGAGTTTGTTGTTGGTTAGGGGAGAGTGTTGCAGGGAGTAGAGTAACGGTAGGAAGGCAGCAGCCTGGGAGGCTTCGAGGTGGATGTCGAAGTCTCCGAGGAAGTTCAGTGGGGTGCCATTAGCAGCTGGCAGATAAAACAAACTAGCTCAAAGCACTCAAAAAAATCTGTACTCAACCTGCTCCAGCGGAATGGCTGGCACCGATACCAACACACCTGGATTAAATAATGCACCCACAAGAGGGCACATCATTGAATATTAGTACACTATATATATATATATATTTTTTTTTTCTCCCAATTTGGTAGCCAATTGTACCCAGTCTGATTCAATTAGAGCTAGTATTAGATACACCGCCCACACCCCGTCCCTCAGTGGCCCGAAGGAGAGCGACACACCTTCTTCAAGCCGTCTCGTCTCATGCTCGTGACCGTGATTCCGAGGTGCCCGAGGTGCTTTATAGTGCGTCGATCTACTGACCCTGCCAAGTCCCTCCCTCTGGAGCAGCGAGCCAATTATGCTGCTTCACGTGAGCTGGCCAAACTTGGCTTTTGGCAGGACCGGGAAGCGAACCCCAGTCCCCGTCTTAGCCTGTTGCGCCAACACAATATATTTTTATAATGTTTAGCGGACTTATTCTTTGACCTGTTGCTGTCTGAGGAGAGCAAGGATAGGGAGGTTGAGAATGAGAGGTAGGGAGAGCGTGACAGGCAGGGTAAAAGTGCAAACACTTTTCTTCAGGATAAAGTGTTGTATAATTGAGCAAAATACAGTATTTTATGTGCAATAAGACCCATAATATAATGTTGTTTCAATGTGCCATTTTGGAGTCTCCAAATGTCCACCGTTTCAGCTTCTGCAACTTCAGTACTTTGAGTAAAACAAACCCCAAAGGGTAACTTTCCCAGCAGAGTCAAAAACGTTCAAGAATAGTAACCATTTTATTTTGGGTATGTAATTTTCACGCTCGTGTTAAGAAAAGGGGTTTAATACGCATACTTAAAATACTTAAGGGGTTAAAATACAGGTTAAACATTTTTCACCTCGCCCCTTTACCCTGACATACAACCAAGCGTGATGCATTATGATACAGGCCACCATTAGATATCTCAAAGCCAATACCGATACTGATACTGATATACTGATAATTCTGAACTCCCCCCACATGATGGATTGCTCAGATGGGGAATTGTGGCAGATAGGGTAAGCGGTGTTCACAAAGGACATGTGACTTTTCATCTGGCACCCATATACACATTGTATCGTCAGTTGAAAATCCAAGGAGACAAGAATTGCAGATGCATAACTGCTTGGATAGCATGAAGAACCAATATAGGCTTAGGTTTTCCATAACTAATGTATTTTGTGTTTAGAGAAGGAGAAATTGGAATGCAGTATAAGGATAATTCCAGTGTCTGTATTTTTGTCTGAACTTTTTTTTTTGCCAGTGTTCAAGGAAGCTCTTCCCAATATCAAAGGTAAACAGTTTTGCAGGGTCTGAATACCAGCTTAGAAAACATGCAACTGTGACTCAGCCAAAAGTGCTTAAGTTTAAGTGGTTATCTTAGGCCACGTTGGGGGGAAGGACAAAATGGAAAAAAGAGTGAATGGTTCTGAGTGCATGAAAAGATATGAAAAAATACCTACCCCTTGAGTGCAAGGTACAAAAATATGTGTTTCGGTAAACTGGATTGTCGCCACAACCAAAACACATATCTGTAAGGACATGTTTTTACTGTCCTACAAGCAACCAAACGGTCAGAAAAGTAGTGTATTTCTGATCTTACACCACATCTACAAGGGCATCATATAAAACAAAGATTAACAGAATATTTGCAAGCTAATTTCAATTGTCAGCAAAGGTAACACTGACTAGACACATCTTAATAGCTTAAAAGATCAAATATAAATGTGTACAACGGATAGAGGTACATATTTAAGATCTGCCCTAGTCTCTTGCTTCTTCTGGAAGACAATACAGCTGTTGGACTTCCAATACAGCTGTACAATAGCTTCAGAAACTGTCAGCATTCAGTATTTCACAAAACAAATGACACTGTCCACAAGTAGCAATCATTCACATTTCAATGTGTTTCAAGAAGCCATGCATTATTACATTTGTTCACATTGCAAAATCCATATAAACAGACAATCAATCAAGAGGAGTACTTAGTTGATTTGCAAATTTCCATGTAATCACTGCATCCTGTACAAAGATGAATATTGTTGCACATCAGTCATGAATAATTAGATTCCTGTACAGTGAAAACCCTGGATTTCAGAGGCAAATATGAGACAACCATGGTAAATTATTGGAACCTGGGAGTGGGATCTTGGAACAATGCTGAGAATGAAAATGAAAAGGTCTCCCTTCGATCAATAATTATCCTAAATGATTAGGCCTCATGGGGAATAATGAAGTGGGAATAATGACCATCTCCAGGGCAAATTAGCCACCTCCTTCTAAAACAGGGTATCAACCTGCAGTCCTGGAGGGCCATGGTGTCTGCAGGCATTTTGTGGATTTAATTTCAATCAGCAGTCAATTAAGGACTTTAGAATAAGGTGTGTGGACTCATCCATGCTAAAAGCCAGAATACACCCCAGGCCTTCCAGAAGCCAAACCACACCCAATTTCTCTGAATAACATTCAACCCTCTTACAGTTGGCTTGCTGTCCTTATGATTCCAATGCTTACATGAGAATTACAGGAGGATCTTTACAAAACAAATGGATAAAAAAGAGAGCACTCAATGGAAGTACAAAAATTATTAAAATGCAGTTTAGCACCATACAAGTTCATTTTGTTGTAAATTGCACTTTCGACAAGTGTTGATCAGTGAAGCACTGACAAGGGCATATTCACATTATTGCTTTGGTTGAAAAGCCAAGATCCATATACGACACATGCATGCATTATTCAATTTACAAATTAAATAACTGTGGCAGTTATCCATTTGCCATTGTTTTCCTGAAGCTAGTTCTAAAAACAATTATAGTGGTACAGCAACACGCCTTTCAGGGCCATGAGACATGGTTTTAAAATAGTTTGCAATGAACTGTAAAAATTGGGACAGCTTTTTCAGAAGGAAAAACTCCTGGTCACAGGCATCCACTGAAGGGAGGGAGCTTTTTGAAACTGAAAGTGTTAGAGGGATCACCAACAACGGCCTGAGATCATGAACTGCATGTTAAAAGAGGTGTTAAAAGCAATCTCTGCTGTCTAATGATTTCACCTGCTGTGTTTGCAATTGTAACAAGTAGCTCTTCTCCTCACACATACGTATGTTGCCATACCACACGTTCACATCCCCTTTTTTGTTTGTTTATTTATTTCACCGCAGATAGGTCAATAGAAAACTCAATTATCTTTTCCAGTATCAACTTCAGGGTTAATGGAGATTCTGTGTTTCAGGAGAGAAAATTAGCACAGCAACTAAATGTCCAGCCAACATTCCTCCTCCATCCTTGTGGGTGCTTCCAAAAATGTAATTCAGAAGAGATAAGAATCACATTTAAGACAATGCCATGCTTTGGTTGGCCATAACTTATATAATTGTGGCAATCAATCAATGATAGAAACATTTACAATGAAATTGCTTTAACAATGTTCTAATTTTAAGCAAATGAAGCGGCATTTGGCGCATATAAAATGATGAAACTCATCCAGAGAGATTCTATCTGTATCTATGTTATTTTCAAGAAATATTGTTAAGTTTCTTAATCGTGTGAAAAAGGGATTGATTTTAATAATAGCTACTACTTGTTCATAAAACCTTCAAATGTACCATTTAATGCTAGCCTCTCAATAGACACATGAGCATTTGTCTTTCTATTTGTTCTTGCCTCGGTCACTTTTTACAGCCTTTGTGGTTTCCTCCTCACATCCCATTCACTCATTGATTGATTGAGCACAGCAGAAAGGGCTCAGATTCATGACTAGGATAAGTGGAGGTATTTGCCCCTCAGGGTGCCCAGTCTTTTGATTTAGATGAATGGATCTATAAAGTGCAATACTTCTTAATGACTGCTGAACCTTCAGTCTGTTGCAGCTTTTGCCCTGTGATTGATGTCAATTGACAAATTAAATAATCCTCCCACTGTTACAGTGAGAAGCAATAGAGAGAAACAAGAAGGAAACCGTCTATACCTGAAGATGTCACAATTTGAGCTTAATGTAGTTGCATACTTTCATCCTACCTTATTTTTCATTTTTGAAAGCATTGGGCTAGCATATTCCCCTAGCCAAATCCCTTATTCATGCCAATATTCTGTATACCAAAAAAACCTGACCTTTATACATTTTGTGATCTTCAGAGCCTGAGGTATATTGCCTTCTGAAATGATTAAACCTTTTCTTACCCTTCATGGAACCATGCAGGTCAAGAGAGAACTCAAACCTAATTATCAGTAATGACTTTAATGAAGATGCATAGGAAATGTAAGGGGTCATGAATCCAGTCCAGATATGAGGGAAGAGTAGATGGGCAGATGCAAAGAGCACTATTACACTGCTGCTTTGTAGTTTAACCCATACCTCTCAGGTGCAGAGCAGTTACCATTTCTCCTGACTGCTCCCTGCTCAAAGACAGTGTACATCAGTTATAGTGAAATAGACAGCGTACATCAGTTAGTCAGCGACAGTGTACATCACTTACAGTTAAAAATACAGTGTACATCAGTTATAGTCAAGCCTGACTTTGCTTCGGTATGTACATCACATGGATGACTTTAGTCTCCAACATATTTGGTAATGTCTGTTTGTCCCCTTTTGTTCCAAAACCACCAGGGCCAATTCCATTTTGTGAACCCCATGTCATCTGAATGTAAACCATCCTAGCTACTTAGAGTAAGAGCAGTGGGCAGCCACAGTGCAGGCCAGTGCCTTGGTCAAGGGCCATGACAGGATGATGCCTAGCCTGACATGCATGTCTTCCATTGTGGGGGAAAACCTCCACGCAGAGAGGTAAGATCAGATTTCAATGCCTGTCATTTTGAGGGTAGTTCCACAGTTATATGGAGTGAAGTTGATGTTGTGCACTCACCCCTCACTTTCATTCAATCTAACCGAGCCTCCTTATTGGAGAATCTAACACTCATCAGATCTATACTTATTTATGAATAAAACATTTTTTTTAATGCACCCGTAAAATGGCACAATAGACCAGGAGTTACAATGGAGGGTACTGATAAATTAGTTTCTATACGTTAATGAAAGTGGATTTGAAATTAAACCATGAATGAGGTTAACGTGCAAACTGTCACCTTAAATTTGTATATGTATAGCATCCATATCAGGTGATCTGTGTTGGAACGATATCGCTTTTATATGCAACCTCCTTTGCAATCTGCACTAGCACAATAAGCACAAAGTGAATAAGGGATTTTTCTTCATGGCATGCTATTGCTGACAATGTGGCTTAAGAGGGTAGAGGATATAACCCTCAAAATGTGAAAAGTACTATAAGAAACAAAGAAAAAATAGGTTAATTCTGGGATTACAATTGTGGTTAGAATGAAAACCCGGCTAAACAGGGGTCCCCCAGGACAGAGTTTTAGAACCACAATAGACAATATTTAGGACAGGATCATAGCACATAAGCATTGTAATTGTAAGGCAGTGGGAATTTCAGCTAGACTGCTGCTTCGACCACATCTCATTTGCTCTCCCTCTGGAAATGAATTGAAATACACTCATTTGAAGATATAGTGGAGCACAGCAAATATGCTGTCTGGAATCCATTTTAAAACATTGTTGAGCCAAAAGTTGTCACCAAACATAGCTTAGAAGGCTGAAATTATTCTTCAGCCTTCAAGGCATCAATCGTGCATTGTCACCCGATTCTGTTTCATCCGTAAGCCAAAAAGGCCTCCGGCACATCAGTCCCAAGTTGTCAAAGTGGCAATCTTTCAGACATGGCACTATTCCTGACATTTGGACACTACATTTTAAGACATCTGCCTCAGAGTTTGTCATCAGAAACATGTTTCTGACTTTACCATGGTGAAAAAATGCACAAATAATAAATCATGTAGGCTAAAGCTGAAATGATTGACATCTGATTTTATCCCCTACATACATTCCCTTTTGTTAAATGATGAAAGACTAGATCAGATATTCATGTGAAACCCCCATTCATTAATAAGCCATAAGGTAACTAATTGAATTGGCACCTAATACACAAAAAGCATTCCTGCTTCAGAGCAAGTGTTCATATGTTCAGGTACAGCAAGCATACTGTATGCTGTCAGCAGGCAAATCATATACTGTGCCTTCTATTCACTTTCATCCTTTCATGACAATGCATGAAGGATCTGCAGAGATATGTCCTCAGCATGTACAGTACTGCGGCAAGAGACTACGCCATTTATTTGTTGACTCTGGTCAAAAATAGACATACTTTGAATCAAGTGAAATGGAGAGCATAATGCATTAATGATGTATGGGATCTTATATACACGTATATACACATTTTCTGGAAAGCCTAAAATGTAAGTTTTGTTTATGGCATGGCCCCCCATTACTATAGCCGCGTTTACATGCAGTGGAGTTGGCAATACAATACCCCTGGCCGGCTGTATGATGAGCTGAATTCATTCAGTAGTTTTTTTGCTCACGAATGGGGAGAACGCTTATACTTAGCAACTGCATTACAGTTACTGGTCAGAGAACCACATACCTCTCTCTACACAAAACTGAAATATTGGCATGTACAAGTATTTTTGTAGTACTATGCAACGGCGAAACAAATAATGATAATTCCTCCAGAGAAATTCAAAGTAAATAATGGACATTCTATCAACATTTCTCAGGAGTTTTTAGAATGAGAAATGATTGTGCATTTTGGTTGCTGGAGCCTTGCCATGAAAAGGACACTGACATTACCTTGATTGGTGTAGTCTGTGGATTTCCAAAATGCAAAAGCGGTGAGATCTCTCCATGCTTGTTTTGCTACCCACATTAGAAAATAAGGAACTGGTGTTGCTAATGCAATGGCATCCTAAAATAGGCTATACAGCTAGAACCAAGAATAAAAATGAATAAATGCAAAAAAAATGATGTTTACATTACAGGCATTTAAATCAGAATCATTCTCGCATAACTACACAATACACATTTCACATCTCCAAATATGCGCTGTGCATCATGTACAATATTTGCATTTCTGCTGTCACTTAAGGCAGCAGTGTCAGCTGAATGAAATTATCTTGCAACTATTAAATGAAAGAAGGCAAGAGCAAGAGCAGCTTTACTGCAATCTACAATTAGTTCTTCCGTAAGATTTAAAATAGGCTGTCGGAACCACTTTATTTTGGCTTTTAGCCTTGTACTAAGTGGCCTTCAAACTTTTCCAACAGTTTTTTAATCCAAAAGAAAAAGTCCATGTAATTGTTTAAATGGCCCATATAAATGGTGGCCTGTAGCGTAGTGGTTAAAGTACATGACTGGGACACGCAAGTGGTTCAATCTCCAGTGTAGCCACAATATGATCCACACAGCTGTTGGGCCCTTGAGAAAGGCCCTTAACCCTGCATTGCTCTAGGGGAGGATTGTCTCCTGTTTAGTCTAATCAACTTTAAGTTTACTTCGGATAAAAGCATCAGACAAATAACATGTAACAATATAATCTCCTTTTAAACTGATTCAAAGGTTTAGACTACCCCTTTTAAATGGAATGGAATTTCAAATCGGAATAGGATAATGTATTTATTGAGTGGTTATACAGTATGAGGCATTTTAAACTGATCAACCGGTTAATCAGATTAAACCGGGAATAAATAGTCTTATTAATGGCGAATCAAGGAAATTCAGTACTTCCAGAAAAGTTATGAAAACTTGGCAATACAGCATACTCCAAGGAAATTCGATCAAGATGTACATTTTACCTTGACGGTAAAATGGAAATGATTCAATCTTAATGAAATTTAAAATTAATAATCTGCCAAATAAACCTAATCCTCACTAGGCTAATATGAATGTAGTCGATTATTTCCCTGAGGTTCAACCCACATTTGTTTACTTGGATTTAAAATGCTTATTACATTTTTACATGTTTACATTTGCCTGCAGTGTCTAACCATTTGTGAGGGGAAGACATTTTTCTGATTGTTAATGACAAATTACTGAATCCAGGCCTCAGACTGCTAGTACTGCAAATTATGAAAATGAAAGTCATGGCCATATACAAATAAGAAGGTAAGGCTGCATAATATCACATGCTTCCTTTTCAAGGTCAGAAAGGTATGACCTGCTACAGAACACATTATCACATTAATGGAAAATTAATCTCAAGTAATTTAATGTTACATCTACTTAACTGAAGGCAGAACCCAATTATACTTCGGAAATTAATGTACTCATCACCAAGAGAAGCAAGCTGCAGAGTGATCTCTGGACTAGTATGCAGTAACCTACAAGATCAAATAGAGTGACAAAAACCTTGATACAAAGCCTTGGTTCTGTTTCGTTGGATAAACCATGAGGCACGGTGGATTCTGCTTAGGTGGAGAAATTACCTTGGTTATGGAGTTTCAATACCTGGGGTCATAGAAATTGCCAAGGTTTGGTTTGATCAAATCAAACGGCATAAATAAAGGACAGGAATTTGTTCATCTGGCTATCAAAATTTTACTTTAACTGCGGCTAGTTTGACGCCCACAAATTGCAGTGCACCTTTTTTGGGAGAGAGAAGATACATTTAAGGAAAGCTATACTGATTATGATATTAAATAATTGCTACATTAAAAGGAGTGGAGAAGGAAATTGAGTTGCTGCAAATCAATACAAAGTTATCGGGAGTGATAGGCTTTCCTATGATAAAGGATGTCTATCCTGCTGGGAGTGGTCTGTTCCTGGATGACAATGTCCCATCCGCAGGGCATGAGAGGTCACTGAATGAAATCATGCATGCATTTATTCCTACAGTAGGGTCAAATGTGCAGCACACCGGATGGATGAGGATTATAAACCAGTTACCCTGTGCGGTCCCCTGTTACGTTGTCTAGCCTTGGCCAAACAAGCTGACTCCAGGGTAATTTGACACGGTTGGTGTGCTGAATGGTATGGTGGTATGGTCTTTATGTGAGACAGACAATGTTCATTGCCAAGCCACAAGCAAACTTGATCCTGAGGGACTACGGTGTATGTTGGTTTTCATTTCCAACCATTAATTCATTCATCCATTATCCTAACCCGTTTATCCTGAACAGGGTGGCAGGGGGGCTGGAGCCTATCCCAGCATACATTGGGCGGAAGGCAGGAATACACCCTGGACAGGTCGCCAGTCCATCGCAGGGCACACACATCATTCACTCACACACTCATACCTACGAGCAATTTAGACTCTCCAATCAGCCTAACCTGCATGTCTTTGGACTGTGGGAGGAAACCAGAGTACCCGGAGGAAACCCACGCAAACACGGGGAGAACATGCAAACTCCACACAGAGAGGCCCCGGCCGACGGGGATTCGAACCCAGGACCTCCTTGCTGTGAGGTGGCAGTGCTACCCACTGCACCATCCGTGCCACCTCATTTCCAACCACACATGCAAATTTTAATTAGGTGCTTTTCATGTTTAGAGGGATTATTTCCCGCTGAAGCCATGTCAGAAATAGCAATGCATGCAAGTCCCATGTTTATTGGACCGTAGGCCACTTATAGTGCTATACTGCACACATATACATTTAACTGACCCAATTAAAGACTTAGATGAATCAGTAGGCTCAATTCATAAACAATTGAACTGGATTAAGTAACAAAGGGAACAATAGGACTTTTTGAACAATTTCATTGAATTTTTTATTCATATTTTAAGCATTCGTTCCTCAAGCAAGGTTGCCTGTATCTCTGATGCACATAAGTGTGGTGTAAGTTCATCAGGTCAGGAACAGGCCCTTAATCATCCATTCCAAAAGCCTCTAAATGTAGAAATCCTAAGGCAGTAATATTTATGGAGATGAAAGGGTGTCTGGTCCACCAACACAAGATTGATTTGCCATCTGAGATTGATTTGCCATCTTTCTGGGTAGCTAGTTATTCTTATACTGGTGTGAAACATGCATTTCCAGTAATATTCTGACTGGAAAACAGTTATATAACTGGTGCGTGTGCTGTTCCAGAGTCCCCCATAACAGCACCTAATTTCCCACCTGTTTACCACAGTGCTCCTAGGGGAGCAAGGACACCACTGACTGCTCTGCTTCTGTAATTATACAATTGATTCTGTTTCCAATCATCTTTTATTAAAGTCTAGCTGCAGGGGCCTTCACAATAACTCCGGGTTCCTTCGCCCTCAGAGACTTGAGTGAACAAATTGGTTTCTAATTTTACATAACCCCATGGCTGTTTGACGGTCTAAAAAGCCAATGCATCAATGTGAACAGGAGGTACCATAGGATCTGTACCTTCATCTGATGTTTTACTCTTCCAATTATCTGACAGTCTATTTTGTTTCATTTTCATAGAGCAATTTGTCTGACTTACATTAGCTGACAAGCTACATACTTAACTCATAAATAAGTGTCAATATGTACCAAATAGAACCTGTATGCCCCAAAGAGGTGGTACCATAACTTGGGGTATTATCCCTTTTAGGGATATTACCTTCTTCCAATCTGGGCATCTTACATTTTTATTACAATATTACCTTCTGTTGAAAGACCTGAAAACATTCAGTCTGACAAATATGCAACAGAGGAAAATCAGGAAGAGAGCAAATACCTTCACGGCTCTGTAGTTTCCAAATATGTTTTTTTTAATTAAGACTAAGTATGGGTGATACTTTCCAGGTGTACAATTAGTAGTACATTAGTAGTACTTAAGGATTTCCAATTCTTGAAATAAAAGCTTATTGCTCTTATTATGAAACAGTCCAGAAATTATTTTTATATGCAATATTCACCATTGCCTCTTGATTTTGAGGTTTGGTTTCTATGCAACATTTTTTTCAATTGAAATAAGACATCCCTAGAATCCTGCAGCAGATAGCATCCTCATGCTGGTTTCAGATGAGGGGTGACCACAGACCGGCAGAAACAAAAAAACCTTTTTAAATCATCTTCAAATAGGATTATCATGAGGAATCCTAGCATATTGAAAGCATATCCTGAATCCAAAAATCTGATGTGAGTAGACACTATACCAGTACAAGGTGCTCATTTGAATTCATGTCATAAATTTAGACAGATTCACACACCTATGGTACAATCGAACAGTACAGTTTTATGGGTTTAATTATTTTGGCATTTTCTAGCTTCGACTGTGCTTTCACTTCGTGTCATTTAATGGAACTGCTTATGAAGTAGCAAGGGAGCTGAAATTAGATTTTACCACTCTTAAATTGAAGTTTAATTAAACATTTTATGCTCTGTAATATCTTATATTGAACCTCTTAACTACCCTCATTTGGGTAGTTGCGGCACTTTGAAAATAGTCACAGCTCAGAAAATGGTTTCTCTGTGTGCATGGGAAATAAAGCAGCCAGGCTCAGTTTGACTGTCAGGCATGGTTGCATAAAGGTCAGGCAAGTAAACCTTTTACTTTACACTTTACTTATATGTACATGCACTTATGTACATTTCAGCAACTATATATATATATATATATATATATATATATATATATATATACATATCCATCCAGCTAGATTGCAAGATGGATATATTTGCTATAACAATTTAATCAATCTATTTTAAACTTTTAAAAGTTAAGATCACAGCAAGTTGTTGGATGGAAGGCATTGAAACATGAGATGACCATCTTGCCAGAAGAGGCTGGTCTGTGCACTGACATCAAACGGTTCACAAAGTTACAATGAAGCAGCCGGAATTACAGTGTGCTAATTGAGTGGCTCCGTGCAGAACGGATCATTGAATGATCTTGGAGTCAGCAAGCGTTAGCATTTCAGCACCTAAAGTTGCAACAAAATCATAGTCAATCAGTCTTGATGCAAATGCACATCATTCTACGCATTCACTGTTAATTTAGCAGGCGAATGGCCCAATGAAGCTTTTTCTAAAGTTAATCTCAGATCTGACTTTCATTTAAGCTCAAGCTCTAAATATAAATTCAAGCTCTCATTGTGGCAGGTGCAGCCAATTTGGAGAAATAAACAAAATAAAAATGTTGATTCAGACACAGGAAGCACTTTGTGTAGCTAAAGCAAACAATGACAGCTGAAAAGAAACCTAGCTTGTTCATGCTCATGTTCAGCTCTCAAGCATTAGTTTTTGCAGCAATTAGTCTCCGTTTATAAGAAGGATCAGCAACAAAGACATCAAGATCAAACTACGTGGCTGAGGATGAGGACAAAATGAAGGGGGACAATGATGAAAGGATCTTGTGAACAATAAATCAATAAATAAAATTGATAAAATAAAGGTGGAAAAATTGACTTCACTTCCCAGGATTGCTGCGTGTTCAGCTCCCATACCCATCACTACAACCAGAGTGAGTGCTGCCAGCTAGTGTGCTCAAAGCACAACACAATGAAGAACATTTGCCACAGGCTGGAACAACCAGCTGAAGTATCAGTAAAAGTAGCACAAAATCAGGCAAGAAAGACAAATGGCAAGCACAATGCAGGATTGCCTCTATACATAGGTTGCAGCCAGGTGATTAGTACAGGTGTGTTCAATTAGGGCAGACGCCTGGGGAAACGTGCACAACAATTGATCAAGTGGAGGTGCCAGAAGAAACAGTACAAATCTCAAATATGCATGTGTGTAAAAGGGAACAAATATTAGACAAATTTTATATAAATATTTATTTTTGAAAAGCAGTTCTCAAATTTGGTCCTGGAGGACCACTGTGTATGCAATCAGAACCCCAAAGTTTTAACAGGTTGTTAACTTTTCTAAATTAGGAAATTGCTAGGCATGCAATCAGAAGAAGAATCAATTTTCACATGTTGCTACAGTGCATTGCAAACAATTACATAAGGAGAGATACAAATAAAAATGTAGCTGATCAAATTAAACACTGAGGTGAATCAGCTGGGTCCTAATTGGTGAGAGTGTAGACACCTGGCCAGATAATGAAGTATTTGAATACAAATAAAATGATAATGAGCCAAACCTGAATCGTGTTAGTCAGTTGAAGGAAAGAATTATGAAAGAACTTAAACACATGTGTTCAGCAACCTAATTAGGAATCTTTCAGCAAAAAAAAAAAAATGTTACCTCATTTTATGTTTGCAATATAGCAAAATCAGCCCAATAAATGGGCCTTGCACAGAAATGTAAGGGTTAAGAGGGTAAATATTCCATCAAAACACCACAAGTACCTAATTTAGAAAAGTAAATGGCTTGTTAAAATTCTGTAATTTTGAAAACTGCAGATTACAAATAATATAATTCAATGTTTCAGCGCGGTAGCATTATCGAAAAAGAAAGTCTTTATGAATATTTATATATTATTTATGAATAAAATATTGAAATTTGTAACCATTATCTTGTACTCTGTAATGGATAAGTGTAGGGGTGTAAGGATACATTCATGCATCGCGATGCAAATGTCACGATACAACTGCATTGATGTGACGTGGCTGAATCATGGTGAATTGTGATGAATCCTTAATTTTCATGGCAAACTTGTATTTATTTTTAAATGTAATTTTAATTATTCACATGGTTGCAGTTTTAAAAATGAAGCAATATGTTTTAAATAATACTGGTGGCAGCCTAGGCTACTCAATGCGTGCGCAAATCAAAATGCAACATAACATCATGGCAAGTGCAATCTCCCAGCCTGGAATAAATATAGATCAATATATATATAATTAATGTTTTTGCACAGCACCGAAGCTGAATGACAGGGAAATATGACAGAAAAAAGGTTTTAATATGCAATGCTCAAGCTAAAAAACTGAGACTGACTGAGTCTGTGGATGCTCAGTCTTCTAGGCTAAGTGGTAAATTATGCTGTGTTCCATTCACAATCATAGATCGGAATTTCCCAGTTGAAATGTCCAAGCATGATGCCAAATGTTAACAAAAACCATGGCTAGCCATGAGAAATTGGTGGTGTCTATGTGGCAAGTGTATAACCACATGAACTGTCCACATTATGCACTGACCCAATGGCAGAAATATACCATTTGTCTACTGTGCTCCATTGTCTAGCTCTATTGGTAGCTAATCTGCAAAAGTCAGTAAATGGCATATTTCCAAATGTTTTCACACGTTTATTTGGTATTTTTTACATTTTCACTGAATGTTGTAATAAATTTCAAAGAATGCCATATGTTTGCATATATTTCCAGCTTGGTATTCATGCTGTGTAGAGTTAAAGTCAGGCGGTAAGAGCAGTCGTCTGGCAGACTGAGGGTTGCCGGTTCGACTGCGAATTTGTAAGACAGCTATACATGGTATAAACATTCCATACTTTGCACATGATTCATTAGCTGTAAATCATGCGGACTGATTTATTGTCAATGCACTATGCATGTTTTTTTGGACAGATGAGGAACCAACCTATTCAAGCTCATGCAAGGCTATTTAAGATTTTCTTTAATTGCCTCACTCTGTGTTGAACCATCATGTTGTGTCGACACCGTGAAATACATAATGATTCATTTTTTTAAATAAATGCAATGCATAGTTTCATTTCTCTTGCATAGTATTTAGAAATATGCTGCGTGTTTACCTGCCAATGGTTTACAAAGTTTTAAGGGTAATTGATTAAAACAGGTTGAAATCAACTGTGAGTTTGTAGGGAAGTTTGCGACTGATAATACCAGTGCATTAACCCATCAATGCTGTTTTAGAGGGAGGTACTGTAACACTCACAATAACCACTTTATTTCCAAGTTCCAAGTTACAGGACCACTCTGAAGAACATGGCCCAATGTTAAGACATTTTTATAGATAACACTGCCTGAAAATTCTCCAAGCATTTGGTAGAGGCAGAGGTTGTTCAAATCCAGGCTGTGCTGAGTACACTGTTGAGTTTAGGGAAATGCTGAGTCCACATGGGGTAAAGATCCAGTTCTTATTATGTATTCTTTTCTTCTTGCAGTGTGTTCTTTTACTAGTTCTTACCATTGCAAAGATAACCTTAAGAATTCATATTTCGTCTTAAAAAGAAAAGAAAAGTCATTTGTAGTGGAGCTATTTAAAAAAAAGAAAAAAAAATGTCTAGAGCATGACACATCTTTAAAACATATCCTGGTTTACATTCTATGAATATCATATCCCTGATATTCTGAAAACATACATCAATTTGGTTCTTTAAAATATACTGAGCATAACGCAAGCTTGAGGCCTGTGTCATAGACACAAGCTTAGCCCTGGAATAAATCTGGAATAAATCAGGAATAAATCTGGTTTTGTATGGCGAATTGAATCTGTGTCTGTGAAACTGGCTCATGAACACATCCACAACATGGATGAAGCTATAATTGTGTTGAACTGTCGATATTATGAATATCATTCTAATCATATCAGCAGTGAAATCAGTACTTATTAACTTCTGGGCATGGTTACTGCAATCTATAAAGTAAATTAAGCCTTTGTAGTGCATAAGCTACTATCCAAATTGTATCCCTTTTAAATAGTTTAATAGCTAACTGCAACAGGGCACTGGGACAGTCAAAGATGGAAATGTATGGATATAACCATTCATATTGTGCAGTTTCAATAAATTCTGTGATGGAATAAATTATGCTCAAAGAAGCCCGTCAGAAATGCGTTGTTGTGGAAAACAAATGCATTTATAGATAGAGTTGAAGAGAGATAAAGCGAAGAAAAAAAAATCTATAAAAAGGCTTTTGGCAGTCATCCAAAACATCTAGTGAACAAGATGAAAGATAATACAAAACCTTTAAAAGCAAAGTTTCATCTGTTCAAAAAACATGCAATATTTCCTTGATAACTTTATGTGGCCACTCTGTAAAGGTCATGCATTTCATCCTGGGTTTCAGCTGAGCCTCTCTAACAAATAGACAAGACTGCAGAAGTCATCTTCCAACAAGGAACCTTTTAAACAAGGGTTTTAGTACTATAAATTACAATTAACTGAACAGATGCTTTGATATTATGGTAAGAAGTGGCATTGAGCAGGGAATAGCTGGGGCAGAGCTGCTGCTGGGTACTCAAAGGGATGGGCCAGACAGCTGGTGGGAGGATGTTGAATGGAGATGTCTAGTTGGAGTGCATCATATGATTGTTCTCTGAAGGCATGAATCATATTCTGTTTTGTATTAGTAAACAATCTGGAAAGCCCAGGAATTGATCAAGCTACTTGTTTATTTGAAGTGGTGGCAGTATTGTCTTGTTTGTCAAAGACAACATGTTTGCGAGACCAACCAGAGCAGAAGACATAACTTGGTGTGAGTCAAATAAACAAATATGTACATAAACATTACACAGCAGGATGAAACCATCCTCTGAATAGGTTTATGTTTTCATGAATAACATTGAAATATGCTGTGTAACAAAACTGGGACATTGAAGGGAGGGAGGACACAAAGATCTGTTTCTGGGGCACAGAGGAGACAAGGTCATAATGGAGGAAAGGAAGATGTATTTTTGGAGTATTGGGATGCACCCAGGGAGGGCCAGAACATACAGGAGAGGTGACCCGGAAGTGGAGGCACGCAGAGGTAGTCTAGAGGTCTGCTAGCAATCAAACGTGTTCATGGAAAAATAACCTATTTTGTCACTGTGAAATCAGTTTATATTTTAGATGTGCCAGGAGAGAAAACATGGATTGCAGACTGAAAAATTTTACAGGTCTGGTGGTGAAAGAAAATATTAAGTTCTATTGTATTAAGACATTCCCAATATTAACCTACAAGAAATCTATTTCATCTTTTATGAGAACTGGTGGAAAAGGCCCTGGGGGTGTTTGACTCTTCACCTCCCAGAGTCTATACAAGCACAGAGTGCACTGATTCCTGGCTGCGTATTGATTTCAGGTTATTTGAGCTGTAAAGAATAGGCCATATTGATGTCACAATAAAATGTAGGACCGGATCATTGTATTGATGATTGTGTTTTAAAGGTATGTGCCTCTTCAGTACATAAGGGACAGTTGAAGGTCATAGGTTGAGGAAGCAACAGAGCTTTGTCATTGTAATGAAGTGATCGCCTTCACAATTCAGCCAGAAATAATGCCCAAAAATGAATTGCATTTATATTTGAAGAACATTAGCTAAATAGCTCACTTTATTTAAAATGAGTCCATCATTAATTGTATGTCAGCTGAACAGCTTCCATTCCACAAGTGGCATTTATGATATAAATCACACAACCATATGTATAGACAAGAGCTGTAGTTTAGCATCAATTGCTGTTCTTACTCATCTTCTGCCTTCTGTCTACTTATTCAGTGCAGTGAATGTCTAGCAATTTAGTTTCCATTAGAGCACTTCTTCAATCTTACTAAAGGGAAACAGAAAAGTGCTAATGCTCTTTTAATTCTCCCATATTGATATATGGCCTGCTACCCAGCGATAACATGAGGGATACATCTTTTTTGTTTAAATGACATGCATTTTATCAACAGCCATTTTAGTGACTCAACCTCTGAAATGTGCGCAATTAGCTGGGGAGTTCAGTTATGTTTTTATGGACATAAGGAACTGATGAGTGGTGCTGGTTTGGGTACTCTTGTCCGCTCTTCACATGCTGTCGCACAGAACCACCAGATGGGAATGCACGGTACTTACACATTGAGCTTTGTTAGTTACAGGGCTGCAAGCCCCTTAATGAATATTTTCCTTTAAATGAATCCACCATTTGCCAATGAATCCACCGTAGATGAAGTGTGCTTTCCGTAAATGTGAATCAAGTCGTGTCAGGGAATTATAATCTCTGTGTATAACCTACGCTCTTTGTTTGCTTAACATTTTAATTAATCTTGAAATGTTAAATATGATGTTAAATATATTACATACTTCAAATTACACTTTCAGAAAAAAGTATTCTCCATGCATAAGCCACCTGTTGCAAATCAACAAAAATTAAGACAGTATTCCAGTGCATAGATGGACCATGTGGTCTGGTTTCAATTCTGGACTGTTCCAGTCACATCTATGTCCTGTAGCCCAACAAGAAACATTGGCACAATTTATTAACACAGGGGCCCGGGACTAACATTCCCCCAGGAGCTTGAAAACCCCAGTGGTTACCAGAGGTATTGCAGCTTATTAAGCCTGTGGTGCCATTTATTTTACGATTCACTTTATTCCTATTCATTCCTTCCCATTAAAGTACCCTGTGCACTCTGGTGCCAAAAACAGCCCCAGTGCACATGATCTGGTGCCAAAAAGCCCTATAGTCAAACATGGCAGCCTCCATGAATTGGTTTCTCAGGACATTCTCAGGCAAGCCCATCTTGCAAACTGCATTTAAGAAGTTGAGGTTAATGCTGGAGAACTCATGCTTGACTGCTCTCTTCTGACCCAATAGCAGATTTTAGTGCCGTACAGTGTTGTGTTTGGAGTATTGTGTTGAGATATACACTCACCATTTATTAGGTACACTTTTCTTGTACCGGGGGGTGGACCACCCTTTGCCCCCAGAACAGCTTGAATTATATGTGTCGATTTGAAAAGGTGCTTGAAACATTCCTTAGAGATTCTGATCCAAATTTACGTGATAGCATGCTGTGGATCTCCCATTCCACCACATCCCAAAGGTACTCAATTGGATTGAGATGTGGTGACTGTGGAGGCCATTGGAGTACTGTGAACTCAATGTCATGTTTAACGAAGCAGCTTGATAAGATGTGCTTTGTGACATCGTGGCACGTTATCCTGCTGGACGAAGCTCTCAGCATATGGGTGTATTGTGGCAAAAAAGGGATGTACATGCTCAACAACAGGTAGGCAGTGCATTAAAAAAATTCTCTATTTGGTGAGCCAATGCCTTCTGTAGCTTCAGTTTTTTGTTCCTAACTCACAGGAGTGGAACCCTAACCAGGCATTTTCACCCACAGAACTGCTGTTCACTGGATGTTTTTCGCACCATTCTTAATAAACTCTTGAAATAAAAATCCCAGGGCCCAGTATTTCAAAACTTTTAATCTATGGGTTTTGTTCCTTTTTTTCCGAATAATTTTCAGATAGGATCATTCTGATCCAGATACCACAAGATCAGGATTACAGAATTTAGATTTGCTGTGTTTGGATATGTCTCTATCTGTTGGGTGAAATAATGTAACATTTAATTTCGTCAAACATACATGAGCATGTTGGGAAAACATGTAATTCAGTTTGGATATTAATCCTATTCATCTGTACACAATACATGGGCCAAAGCCAAATTAAATTTCTCATTGAATAATACAAAATAATTTCAAACACTGTAACATTAAACACAAATAAAAATAACTTCCAAACACAACTATTTTGAGAGCATAAGGTTTTTACTGATCAGGAGACTCAGTGTGTCTCATGCTGGTTTTCTAATTTATTTCAGATTTTCCCATTTTTCTCCCAATTTGGTTGCCAATTATACCCTATCTATACCAAGGACCCATGGTGTCTAGGATATACCGCAAACATACGTCCACGTCCTCCGGCAGCATGAATGGATCTAACGATCCGGAGAGCAACACGCCTTCTCCAATCCGCATCGTCTCCAACCGCGACTCCAAGGCGATCAGGGCGCTGTTGCTGTATGCGGCCAGCCTCCCCCTGCTGAGTCCTCCCCCCTCCCTTGGAGCAGCAATTTATGTTGCTCCACGTGAGCCGGCCAAACTCAGCCTTTGGCAGGACAAAGAATCGAACCTCGGTCCTCGGTGTGTAACTGCAATGAACAATTATTTTAGAATAGATAAATCAAGCATTTACACTTTTTAAGGCTTGCAGTTTTCTTTAGATCCATGTTAAAAATACATTATTTTCTGTTTATGATGGATATTGTTTCAGAATGGTTTGTGTTAATTAATGTGCAATAATTGTGATTATTTAGTAACATGTCCCTACATCGACAATTAATCTATCCTGAATTCACCCTTTCAATGGGATCAAGATTATCTTGATTTAAGTATCAACACTTGAAATTTGAACTAGATTCAATGTAGGATTGGATTAATAAATCCTTATCCCAAATTCTAGGATCAGGATCACAGCTTCTAGTTTTGAAATGCACAATTTTCAGATTTAATCCTATCTAATCACTGACATCCTGAAATAATGCACCCAGGAGATCAGCAGTTTCTGAAATATTCAAACCACCACCCTGCCCAGCACCAACAGTCATTCCACAGTTAAATAATGTCAATCACATTTCTTTCCCATTCTAATGTTTGGTCTGTAAAACAACTGAACCTTTTTACGATGTCAGTATGCTTTTATACATTGAGTTGCCACATAATTGGCTGATTAGGTATTTGCATTAAGGAGCTGGTGTACAGGTGTACTGCATGAAGTGGTTATTCACACCACAATAAAGGGGTACCTAATAAAGTCTTTTCATGTTCATGTTTTCTGTTCAAATTAATATGTGTGCTTCCAAAGTTCACTTTTTGTGGGTGTCCTGTGATATTTTAACCTTGGTCCAAAATGTTATGACATAGGGCTACATTTGATTCAGCATGTTCTTGCAAGTACATAAACATTACTGTTTGTACTCCCCTTTACCTTCACTGTAAAGAGATCAATAAAGGTCCAAACTCAGTTCCTTTGACATGGGGCCAGATAATGTTTCCAAGAACACGTTGGGAAATGTGCAGAAATTAGGTATGAGAAGCATGTCTGCCATGAATACAGAGTAAGCCTTGAGGTCTGAGATTTATTAAAGGTAAACGGGAACAGGAGACCTTCATAAAAAGTTTAGAGGTGGCTGTTCAAACAAAGGCGAGAGGTACAATAGTTTCATTCAGACATGATGATGCCTGCACTATGCACAAAATACAGTATTAGCAGTTAAAGAGGACATTGGCATTAAACTGGTAACTCCCAGAACCACATTTTGTTCTGAGCACAGCATACTTTCTTGTCTTCTCTCTTCACATAATCCTATGGTCTAACTGAGGTCATTGGGAATCCTAAACCATTATATAGAATTTGAGAGTCATTCATGAGATTTGTGTATGTAAGATATAACTGAATCAGATTTTAAGTAAATGCTTCAAATAATATTTGGGTTTGTTTTTGAATGGCCCATGCATATAACCAAAAACTAAACAGATACAGTACAACAAATTACATTTCCTCTCCAATTAAAGGGATACCTTCACACCTCATTCTACAAACCACAATTTAGTCCAGGACTAAGCTTAATCTGTGTCTGTGAAACTGGCCCTTAGTCTTTCTTCAGACTCTAAGTAACCTTAGTCAAGCATGGGATGTGTGAACTGGCTTTAGCCTGTTAGCTACAGTAAGCAGCTGAAACTAGAGCAAATTACAGCTGACTGGGTTATTTCTCTATTCCTCAAGCTGTGTCATCCCCAATGGGGATACATTCTGAATGATAAAATGATTTTCTTCTGATACCAATCTTGGCAGTATAAATAATTGGCTAAATGGTTGCTGGGGAGTTAAACTCATTAATAAGAATTGGTGACTGAGGCAGAAAAAGAGATGTGTGTCCATCCTCTCAGAGCTAATACAAATGAGATGCTAATGCTATATTGGCACGGCCATCAGCGCAGAATCCGTGTATCTTCGCAGTGAAACTTGTCTGTTTTTTATGGACTTGTCATAAAGAATGTATACAATAACTAGGGATTACATGTGCTGGCAGCATCATAAAGCTCTCCAATACGGTGCAATAGCTTATCACAGAGGAACAAAGAATTATTGGTGAAAATAGGCAAACAATTAGAAAATCACATCCTTGTTTTCCCACCATTATGAACTTGATGAACAATTTCTGAGTATCCATGCAGGCGAGGGAATATTGGCGCTATGGTTATGGGTAGTGCATTGTTTAGAGACCAGGTTGCTGGACAAATTTACCCTGATGCGGGCAAAAGTTTTATACAAAAAACTGTATAAATTAGTTGCCTCCATTGCTTCCCATGGCATGCAAAGACACATAAAAATCTAGTTTGTGAATACCATTCATCATTGAATTTTATCAAAAACCCAGTTAGTTTCATTTTCGACTGCTAACTATGATGTTTAGTTTGGTTAATTTGAGGACTCATTTGAGGCCAGGCTGCCCAATCTGTATGCCGTTTAGACCTATAGTGCGAATGTAAATGTTATATGAAAACCATGTTAACCATGTTTGGTTTTGCTAAGTTTGGAGTGACTTATCCTATGATCACTCACAATCATTTGTCTCTCGGCCAATGAAATTGTGAGGTCGGAACTAAATGTTGTAAAATACAGTATATGGAACTGAATAAATAAACCATTGTTATTTCATGATAGTCCAGAAGTAATCCATCCAACAGTAATCAGATTAGATTATACCCTTTAAGTAATCTAAAAGGTTATATTACTAATTACATTTTCATTCATGCAACTTGTAATCGGTGTTGTAATATACCCAACACTTCCTGTAGGCTACCAGGAAAGACATTCCATTTGCTGCACAAGCAGGCCTGCTGAAAGATTCAGACTTGGTGATAAAGAATATGTGAGAGAGGTAACATCCTCTAGATATGGTTCAGTGGTGGAGGGACCTGGTCTATATTTCATAGGCCAGCAGGGTACATGATAAAAATGTGATTCATATTCCTTTCTTTGTCCAGGGATTTGAGATGAATCAGGGAACTTAAAGCCTCAAAAATAATATGAGACCTGAAGACCTCACAGTTAAGGACACTTGCCACTTATACTCCCCCAGCTCTTCCAAGCATGCCATTTAGGGTAAATTATGCATTTTAGAAAACGAGTTTCAAAAATAAAAAATGTGATAATGGAAAGTGAATTTTTCTGAAAGTTGCAAGGTTACACTGTCATCCTATCAGGTGGAATTAAATGTAAATAGATAAATAAATAAATAAATAAATAAATAAATAAATAAATAAATAAATAAATAAATAATATACAGTATTTATAATATCAATGAATCTATGATATTCTCTGTAAATACATGCATGCATAGATCATTTAATTCATGAAACTAATGTAATTCCATATATGTAAATGTTTTTATGTAAATAATATTTTTGAAAAGTTTGCATGTTTTCTGCTTCTATTTAAGTGGAAAACCAGTTGTTATTTTTACCAAAGTCAGGCCTAAGAGCAACTGAGGCCATAGATGTTGAAAACCCATTTGAATGCAGAAGTTGGATGAAAAAGTATACAACTTTGCAGTGGGAAGCAAAAACTTTCCTTTGATATATTCTCATGGCAATTGCCTTTGAGACCAGCATCCAAAATCTGTCAACATGCTGTTACTAATTTACATCACTCAAATAGCCTTTTACTATGATAACAAAGAGAAATATGAGGAATTCGTTCTGAAGGCGACCAAATTGAAGAACTGTGAATTAATGCCTACATGATTTATTCATGATGTGTGTCACTACAAAGTTTACAAGCAAATGGTAAGGTAAGACGCATATGTACATTACTGTAATGAAACAATTTTTTGGTTCCCACTGTTGTTAAGTACAGTCAGGTGATTTATAAATGTGTTTATACACAGTGAAACGATTCATGTGATTCCCAAATGCCTATTTCATATTGGAAGCCCTGATTTCAGAACCTTTCAATGCATTTCATTCATCAGATACAACAGGAATCAAGTAGGGAGTGTGCTTTATCCATTCCATCCATTATCTGAACCTGCTTATCCTGAACAGGGTCGCAAGGGGGCTGGAGCCTATCCCAGCATACATTGGGCGAAAGACAGGAATACACCCTGGACAGGTCACCAGTCCATCACAGGGCACAAACACCATTCACTCACACACTCACACACACTCACTCACTCACTCACTCACACACTCACACACTCACTCACTCACTCACACACTCACTCACTCACTCACACACTCACTCACTCACACACTCACTCACACACACACACACACACACACACACACACACACACACACACACTCACTCACTCACACACACACTCACTCACTCACACACACACTCACTCACTCACTCACACACACACACACTCACACACACACACACACACACACACACACACACACACACTCACATACCCACGGGCAATTTAGACTCTCCAATCAACCTAACCTGCATGTCTTTGGACTGTGGGAGGAAACCGGAGTACCCGGAGGAACCCACACGAACACGGGGAGAACACGCAAACTCCACACAGAGAGGCCCCGCCCGACCGGGATTCAAACCCAGGACCTCCTTGCTGTGAGGCAGCAGTGCTACCCACTGCACCATCCGTGCCACCTAGTGTGATTTATATTTTATAAAATGTAATGTTGAGTGTAAAATAATAAGCATGACTTTCCTTAAAACATAGTGTATCTTCTAGGAAGGGAATAGTACTGTAAGAGTACAAAATTGAATGATTCAACTGATCTTATGCATACGTTGTTCATTTATATCCATCTACTGTCTATCACAAAAATAGATTGAGACTTGGGGAAAACAGGGTGAGAAACATTTCATCACCAAGGCTGTCATACACACACAATATGAAATACTGTAACAGGTAAGCATCCCTTGTTATATTTGTGTCAATCCTCATTTTATTTTTTTTTTGACTTATTTATACGTTATACCACCTTTCTCATTGTTGTAGATTAAATACAGTATAAATATCTATTACACAAATGGAATGATTTCTCTCACCACTGGTTGAATGTTATTCCATAATGGCCTAGTCCTTGCTGACAGCATATATCAAGGTCGGTCTAATGATTCAACTGACATCAGATTTACTGGACAAAAAATGGAGAAAAGGAAATGGAGAACGGGCCCAGCTCTTTCAGCATGAAAACAGCCTTTTTATATTTGCCTTTGGCCCGAGGGGTTGGCTCTGAGATAACGGAACTTGGGAGTGGAACAGAAAGAGGTCAGTCAAAGGTCACTGCCGTTTATTGCTCCAGAGAAATTACAGCAGCCCCCTGATCAGTGACCCCACTCACTGAAGTACAGAATAAACTCACCCGTTTACCGTTGCCGTTGGAGAAGTTGTCAAGACATCTACATTACCCATCAGGAATGGGGGCATTGAAGGGTCTGATGGGTTTATAAAGGTGGATATGTTGATATATGCACATTCACCAATCGCGGGAAGTGGCACATGCACTTAAAAAATGAATTGATTAACTTTAGTGGCCTGTAAGAATAACATTCAAAGGATTATGTAAATGTATTCCTAGAAGTACGAATGAGTTAGTAGATGATGCTTCCATTTTTATATGCATAAATAATGACTACAGTGGTCAGGTCCGGATTACTATGACCGGGATATACCTTAGGCCTCAGTCCTGGAAACCAGCGAGTGTTTGATACGATATAAGTGCCAATCCAGACCGTGATGGCATTCTCTCCCAGTACCCTTGTTCTAACCATGTCAGTTAGAGTTTGTCTGTGAGCCATGAGGGCTTTGGTGAATGTTCTGCTGGTGACCATTCGTGTCACTTCCAGTGCTTGGCTGGGATTAACGGCCCCTCCGTACCACTTTAGTCACTGACTGCTGAGTCTAGTGTGAAGATAAATTCCACCCTTGCAAACTCTGCCAGAGAGAAAGAGAGAAATGTCAGCAGCATGATACGATGTGGCCATTACAATAATAAATAAAGGAAGTTAGACTGGTATCTGGTGATACATGCCTTTGCTCTATTATCCTTTGGAAGAAAAAAAAACCATTAGCAGTTAATATTTATGATTAATATTTGTTAATATAAAGTTTGTTAAATTGTTAAATAGCACTAATGAAATATTAATTTAAACTTTGGTAGCATTGAAAATTATTATTGTTAAGGTCCATTTAGTTCATTTGTCCTAATTACCTCTTAATAAATACCTTCCCATGTTCAAATTGTCATTTTTTGACAAAAAGCAGACCTAATCAATGAAAATCGTTAGGTTAATTGCTGATCATTTTAAAGAGAGTGTGAACAATACACTGAGCAAAATGTATGACTTTCAAGATAAATAGCTCCGATCAGAATTTCATGATTGCCAATTGTGTAAGATTCCTTTAATCACTGTCAACTCTGAGAAGCATATAAATGGAGGTGGTAGCACAACATTTGCCGGTTCTTCGTCTATTTATAAAAATAAAAATCACACCACTGCAATATCCTTTGAAGGCAATTAGCAGAGGTAACACAGCTGGCAGCTAAGAGTTTGTTCTGGAGCCCAAGCATTTGTCATGATCATTTTTCAGGGAGGGAAAATCTTAATTTATGATTTGCTAGAGGCCGATGTCATTGTCAATGTTTAGTACATTACAAAAATGAATTCGCATTTTTTGGCAAGTGACACTGAATGCTGAGAGCCTCAGCAAAGCCACTGTGTGCTCTCCTGTGCTTAAAGTGTGCCTTGCCCTGTAAACTTCAAGTCCTTATAACATTCTTTAGCACCCAAAGGGTACTACACATTCACTAAAATAACCATCAAGTGTGCTCAAAAGATGTGCTCTAAATATTGCATTTTCATGCACAACAGTCTCTAGAGTTTGCAGATAATGGTGCAAAAAAAAAAAAAAAACATCCAGTGAGCTGCAGTTCTGTGGGCAGAAATGCCTTGTTAATGAGAGAGGTCAGAGAAGAATGGTCAGACTGGTCAAAGCTGACAGGAAGATGACAGTAACCCAAATAACCACACATTACAACAGTGGTATGCAGAAGAGCATCTCTGAACACACAATGCGTCAAAAATCTAATAACTTGCTCACTGAGTGTGTCCTAGCCAGGTGTCATTTCACATTAAAATCTAAATTCTAATGATACATTTCAAATATAAAATAAGTTATTTTTTTTATGTGCACTTAATATGAGGGAAGTGATAATTTACTGAACCAAAGTGTTACCGTTAAGATGGCTAAGATAGAGAGTGCAGCATGTTAAATGCAATCCTAAGTGCAATCTTCTTTAGAAATGAAGATGGTGGTTTAACTGTTGGTTCCTCCCCCGTGACCTTCCCTAGTTGGTGTCATCAGTTTGACTGACAGTAGTAGCAGGGGGTCTGTGTTTATTTGCTTACATAAAGATAGAATTTATGCAAATATGCAGGACTTCATCTCATTAGTGCAGCCTCAGGGGAATGAAAAGCACTTTGAGTTTTAAAATGTGATGCCCTGTTACCCCTGTCCTCCCCTTTCTCTGCTGCTTCTTCTGAAAAAGACATGACCTGGCATTCATACTTATGCAAGACCTCATTCTGAGACAAAAGTGCACTTCACACACCAACTAACTGAAACTTGACCATGCCAGCATAGACCAGTTTGCAGGCACATTTGGGGAGTGGGGTATTTTGGGTTAGGAATCAAGCTGTCCTTACCTGACATCGAGCTTCCCCAAGCTAGTCTGGACTCAGAGATTAGCTTTGTCATTTCAGTCTCTGGGGAGTCATAAAGCATCAAAGAGCCGCAGCAGTCCTGTGACACTTGCCATTTGCAGCCATGAACTAGGCTAGTAGGACCCGGCTTCATACACAATAATTAAATCCATCATTTCAAATGCCCATATGATGAACAAGAATCAATAGAGAATACACAGAGTATCACTGAAATAACAATTGTAGAATGCAGAAATAAAATATGCAATACAGGGGCAAATGTTACATTCTCCATGGTGTATGAAAGTACTTCTTGAAAAATGTAAAAAATGAACAGATATATTCATACTCCCTCGTTCGCATTGTTGAACATATTTAAAATATTTTTGTAGATAAATATTTTTAAATGAACGATGTGTTTGTATGCTCTTGACCCCACAATCTGTTCTTGAGGGTCCCAATTTGTGCTTCTTCAGGAAAAGTGAACTGAACTTTATTTCCAATAAAATATCACTGCATAAATTGAAGGTTAATATCTGTTTTTATTTTATTTTAAACAGTCCCTTCAAGTATCGTCCCAGCAATACACATAAAAAAAAGAAAAAAAAAGAATGTAATTAAGTTTTGGGCAGGGACTAAGTGGCACACTAGTAGATAGACCTAAACATTAGTAGTAGATAGAACTAAACATTGGAGATATAATATTCAGCTTCCAAACAGCTCAAATTATATGAAAAGACTTTGTCCTCTATGCCAGGGGTGTTTGCACTATGGTTTCCAATACCTGTGGAACCTGCTTTACACATGTTGTAATAAAACATATGTCAATAATGTTTTAATAATTATTTTTTAGTTTAGGCCAACAGCACTTTTTGTGCAAATGTATCTGATTTCATTCTGGAGCACACTGTAGCTGCAACCAAGGATTGGCTTAAATAACATGGAGAAGCATTCATGTCTTCCTTGGTAGAGGCCCAATGAATAAATAATTATGGTATTACTAGACCTGACATTTTAAAAGTAGTCATTTTTAGATAACACTTTTGAGAATATCTATGCCTTATATTAAATACTGTAGAAGTGCTTTATTCCTGATTGAATATGCTTTTGTACACATTTTATTGTGTTTGGAAGGCACTGAAGGTTTTAAAATTATTTTAGTGGTTTAATGTGAATACATTCTGAAAACAGTAGCTTCCTGTGGCAATAGTGGGTGGTTTTCATTACTGTACACACCATTGTGATGTCTGGTGTCAAACTCCACATATTCTCCCTTTGGGTGGTAGTGACTTAGCGTCACCAGTAGATTTAGAAACATAAATCATCTTTGCGGGCAGAGAACAGCTTTGAGTGTCAAAAGTGCACGATGCATGAGGATCTATAATCCTGCCTGGAGGTGAAAAAAATGTGAGAACACAGAAAGAAACAACCAGAGGTCTGCGATTGTGCAATAAAACATGACAGGGTTTAAAACAAAATATGTCGACTGGCCCAATGCAGACAGCCAATGTTATTGCGAAGAAGAGGAAAAGAATTGGCTTCATGGACAGTTTGATTGTGCTCATTTTTATCTCTAAATCAGATGCTCTGGCTCCCTCTTGTACACACATTGAAACAGTTTATTGACATGTTGAATCATCATAAAAATAGTAAGATCAACATTCACGTGATATTCGCCAGCTTGTATACAACAATGTCAACAGTTGTTAGAGAGGTGTCATGTACGTTTTGTCTTGATGTTTTATATTTGTTTTATTGACTGTTTTCTATGCCCTGCGATGGACTGGCGACCTGTCCAGGGTGTATTCCTGCCTTTCGCCCAATGTATGCTGGGATAGGCTCCAGCCCCCCTGCGACCTTGATCAGGATAAGCGGGTTCAGATAATGGATGGATGGATGGACTGTTTTCTATTAGTTGCTTTTTGAATGCTTTGTACATCCCTCACTATCGTGCGTCACCAGTTAATGACATAACATTAGGTCAAGTTTTATTTTAAGGTTCTTAAAGTTTTAACTGTAGAATGCATAACATGGTCCAAATATACCTGGGCAATTTTATTTTTGCTGTATTTTTTCAAAATTCATATACCATTGTTTTAATTATTACGTTTAAAGGTGTTTTTGTACAATTTCCCCTAGAACATATGACATGGGCTCAAATGGACCCATACTCATTTCCTAGGGAATTTAATGCCTCTCTTTGTTACCTCTTTTTAATGAATTATTCCACGCATTTGATATTCAGAATTTTTGGTGATCATGAATCATCATATTTGTTTTTTCTTCTTTAGATCAAACATCATGGCTTCTCATTATAATAAGAAAAGCTATTTTACCATTAAAAGCTATGTTACCTTAACCACTATGCTACAGGCCGCCCCAAGACAGGAGAAAAGCCATGTGGCCAGAGATAGCTTAATTGATAACCATCATCCTGAACCTTGCCATCTGGAAAGTCTTACAGGAACACAGAATTGCTGTAGGTGTACAGAAATGTAACATGCAGAGCCTGCTGTGATAGGTAATTTATACAGCTATCCAGTTTATACATGTGACATTCTTTTGCCTTTGTTCAATAATTGAATGTCCCAAAACATATGCAAAGTAAGGGAATAGATAATCATTCTGCCTGATAGCTGGTAGCAAACATAACCTTTCCATATCTGTTCTACTTGGCTGGCTTCCAGAAATGCCAGACATTAAATGAATCAGGAAGATAAAAGGGAAATGAAACTACAGTGAACTGGCCTATGTTTAAGAACCTGGCTTCTATGCACTGACATCAAGAGAGTTTTACATAGAAAATCCAAATGTGCATGCATTACATCCTTAAGATGCAGTTCTGCACTATGAAATAAAACTGAATGTGTCCGCATCGATTGCAAAATTGAGAACTGGTCAGTAATAAGGGAAGAGGGAAACCGGCCATCAGACATTGTACAGTATACCTGTCATATAACATGAATCTCACTTTCTTGACTGTGGCAATATGCGCACATGGTTTTGTCATCCAATGCAAATAGTTTCATTCCTATGTATAGTGAATAATGTCATTGGGCGGCCTGTAGCGTAGTGGTTATGGTAAATGACTGGGACATGCAAGGTTGGTGGTTCTAATCCTGGTGTAGCCACAATAAGAGCCACAATGTAGCCCTTAACCCTGCATTGCTCCAGGGGAGGATTGTCTCCTGCTTAGTCTAATCAACTGTACATCACTCTGGATAAGAGCATCTGCCAAATGCCAATAATGTAATGTAATGTCATTCGATGACTCCAAAAGGAAAAAGAGGGAGAGCAAACAAGCAAATATTTATTTTTGCTAACGCCAGCCAAAAACTTGCTTTTACATTTCAGTCGGAAAAGTCTATATTAACATGGAACAGAAAGTGGTAATGTGCATTTCATGTATTTATCTTTAATAATACTTTCAAAAATAGCTTTGATTTGATGTAAGTGTCCATTTTTAGAAGCAATATTATTTTTTGATAATGATAAGTTGTGTGGTGAAGTAGTTGGGTTTTCTAACATGGCACCACACAAGTTCATGTCTAAGGCACTGATGCCAATCAATGTCAGTCTCATTCATAAATTGAGTTTGATTGCACTGGAATTTTCTGAAAAAATACTGTAATTGACTGTGATGACACCATTGACCTTGTTTATTCCACTTCAGCATTTTTGGTGGTTTCTTTTTGCTTTCATAGTTGAACTGCTGAAATATATATTTCCCATCCATTGTGCTGTTTTGAATGATAATGCCATACCTTGCCAGAATACACAAAATTATTCACTGGCATTCTTGCAGCATAGCAGGGTTCTGCCCCGACAGAGAGACAGGAAGATGCAAAGACTTCATTTTTCCAGACATTGCTGACATCACTTCTCACTCTAAATTCAACCCTATCTTCACCCTGAGTGAATGTAAAGCAGGGGGGAAAGTTTAAAATAAGCTGTGTAAAATTCATACTTCAGGATTGGGGGTGGGGTTTTAAGACTATATGACTGCTGCCTGAGAATAACTGAGTTAGTAACTTCCTTTAGCAATGAAACAGAAGTGATGTAATACATGTTTTGTTTTTTTAAGTTGGATAAAATCTGAACCGGTATCCAAACACTGGTAGCTCCATAGTGCGACCTGTAATTGCCCATTTCATTGCCAAGGGCAGGGTTCAATTGATTAGGGGTCTGTGTTCATCGTTATCTAGTGACCCCTGCTGGATGATTGCATACCGGTGACCTGCATGCACAAACCACATATGAAAAGCAGTGGCGGCTTGGGGGCAATACACACACACACACACACACACAGTACTCATCTCCAACCTCTATAGTGAGTTAAGACAAAGCAATGCCAATATTTAAATAAACATTTTTGTATGCACAGCAGTTAACTGGATGTTTTTTGTTTTCTCTGCAAACACTAGGGACTGTTGTGCATGAAAATCTCAGGAGATCAGCAGTTTCTGAGATACTCTAACCACCCTGTCTGGCACCAACAAGCATTCCACAGTCAAAGTCACTTAGATCACATTTCTTCCCCATTCTGACATTTGGTCTGAAAAACAGCTGAACCTCTTGACTACATCTCCATGCCTTTATGCATTTAGCTGCTGCCACATGACTGGCTGATTAAATATTTACATTAACGAGCCAGTGTACAGGTCTACCTAATAAAGTGATCACTGAGTGTATATCCTAAAGCACTGTTGGACAGGATCTGGACATAATGTACTGCAAGCTTTCTCCCGCAAGCTTTCTTGCAATAAATTAATAAAGTACATGTGATTTGCATTGAGACATTAGGCAGGGAGGAAGCCATGGATCATTTCTTTCTAGAATGAGCTTGTCCTTCACCCAGTGCATGGCCATGAGGCTCATCTCCTCAAGAGCCACTCAACTATTTCCTCATTTCCACTATGGCCTTGAAGAGGATAAGCATGGGCATGGGATTTTGAAATGGAAAAACAGTTGCATGGTAGGGCAAATGGCATTCATTAAGCCTCCATTGTGTATTTGAAATCTGAAAGACGACACAATCATGTCACCAGTAGTTTGTAATGGTTACGTCCCCTGCATATTAAAGTCTGATGGTATGGTTTCCTTTTAAGGGAGCAAATGGGGTAAATAGTCAGTTTTTACATCAAAGCAGCAGATATTTGTACCTAGCACAAATGGTTGAATGAATGCCATGGTGTCAATAGCAGAAGATGACATGATTTGTGATAACAGTACCAGGATAAGAGAATTATATTTCTGCAGCAATGCAGTATTCTTCAGCAGATTAAAAAAAAACAAACAAAACAGGTAGACTTGAACTTTTCAATGGAACTATGCAACTAATCTATGAAAGCATGTCTTCACACATGGCACTATGAAGCATTTTAAATATTAGTCTTGCAGAAGGAATGGAATATCCTTTTAAACCTCATTGAAATTCTAGCGGAGTTTACAAATATAAAAATCAATGGTGAAGGTTGCTGCGTCCTGTTACTGTCAATTTCACAGAGCAAAGCATTGCATATCTCAAAGAAACGGATACGGTGTTGAAGGATAATGATATAAATAGCCTACAATGCTCATGTAGTTCATGAATCATGCATATCTGGAAGTATAGGAAATGCGTTTCTAAAAGCTGTTAGTGTTACATCTCATTTACAGTAATTTACTAGATATTGTGAGGCTATAACAGGTGCATGTTCTGCAAATGTAAGTTTTTCAGCACTTCTCGCGTCAGGAACCCTTCCTCCCTCTGAAATCCGGAACAAACTCAGCAGATTGTAGCTACAGCGCAGATCTTAAAACCGATTACACGACCGATTTAAACAGTGTGTCTCTAACTTTGACAGGACCTGGAGGATGGCAGGCTAATTCAAACTGCTTCTTGCTATGTGAACCTGGACCCTCTTGTGTGAACAGGAAATGGGAACCAAACATGTCTGGGTGTACAACACAGATATTATGATGGAGAACAAACTGAAAGCATATTCTGTAACCAGCCCTCAATGTGTTTTGCGAAATTTGCGAATGTATTTTTTTGACTGCATGCTCTGCCCAGTCTGGTTACTCATGTTCAAATATTGGGTGTTGCTATTGCTATAGTGCTTAAACTGCATAACTCCAGTGGCCATTCAGCTGTAGAAGTGAGTAATGTAAAAATGTTATTCTATGAAACCCATTCAACCGGGAGTCTGTTATGATACTTAATGAGACAATCCATCAAAATAAAACACCCTTTTACAGCATTTTGCATGAAATCGCACATAAATCCAAATAGCGGTATAGGGAAAGATGGTAGCAGGAATGTGGTGCACAAGTAACATTTTTAACACTTTTTACTTTGCAAAGTAAATGTCCCATTGCCAGCACTTTTATTTCACACTAGTCCGCCTGCCAGCTACACAGTTGATGAACTTCAGAAGAAGTAACTAGTTTGATGAAACCAGAAAATACATTTTGTCGATAACCGCTGGATTATATTTGGAAAGAAACATTGCTGTTGAATTTTATAAATATACATTTTTGCCAATTTGAAGGATGAAGGAACCTTACAGGCTGCTTTAGCAGGGGAACTAAAGCAAATATTTTGAAAACACAAAACATTTCAGCGAAACAATCTGGATGGACAGCGACTACTCGAGGTTAGTGGAAACATGTCTTACTATAATTTCATTTTTGTCCATTTTTCAAAGTCCACAATGGAAATAATCCCTTGATCTTTATTGTTTTATCCTGGATCCCCATTTTTAATAACAAAATTAATATTCTATTCTGTTTGATGAATTTTTTAAGCAATTGTGGGTTGTCAAATTCAATCAACCAGTCAATCAATCTATTGACTGGATATATGGGATAATCTTTTTTATGTAACCTCACCTTCAAAGTCAAACTGGTTACACTCTAAAGCCCCTCATTCTGGATGAAGTTAGGTTTCACTGCATACAATCATGTAAAAATCTAGCTGATAAATAATGCAAGTGCTGTATTTGTACTTCAAAACCCATACCACCTGAACTGATTTTTGGACTCACGCAGCTTTCCTTTAAACCCATGCTGGTGCTTTGCAGATTATGGATAGTGCTTGACTACATTTCTTTAACATTCCTTTGAAAAATTACAAACACTATAATTTTGCATTTGTGAAGGAAGATTATACCTTGATATTATACCTACTGCATTATTACATTACATTACATTACATTACAAGGCGTATCCAGAGCAACGGTACAATGATTATAAAACCAGAAACCTGTCTCCAAGAGCAAGGCGGCACTGTGCAGATGGCATTGGTGTTGCTTCATACTGTAATTTGATTTCACAATTAGCACTTTCACAGGACAAGTACATCCCTGAGGAACGTAACTAAATCTTTATTTTCTAATTTCCATTTTTCTTTGGGGTGGTTTTTCAGGTTCTTCTGGCGTGTGTCATCCTGGGACTATGAAGTACAGTCAGTATTTTCTCACTCAGAGGTAAGAAGGAAATGACTGGGTGTTTCTATATGATGTAGCTGCTTGGCTGGCAGCAATATGATTTTTGCTCATTTATCTCCAGTATTGATCTCATGCGTGAAATTATTCAGGAACCATCAACTTTGCATCTGTCTTCACTCACATTCTGCAGGCTTCAGGGATGGCCCTGTGGTTTAATATTGACTGTGGCAGTCACAAAAGGAGACAATCAAGATAAATCTTTTATTGCGTGTAATAAATATATGTAACTGATTGCGGGGTCTTCAGCAAAACCCCCTAGTTTATGGTCATTAAATAAACTAACAATATTTTAGTTATACCACATTACTACCGATTACACTAATGAATTGATATACTGTAGGTTTATTACTTCATAAATCTGCATGAGATTCATTGTTCAGTATTGCCTATTATATACAAGCTGACTCTAACATTTCAGTATGACCCCCTCTCCATTCAAGTCCTGAATGTCAACTGAATAATGAAAATGGGCTCTGATCATAGTTTCTCTATCAAGCCCGACCACATTTATTGGAGGGTTTCTAATGGCATGCACATCTAGTCCAAACAAGCCTTAGCCATTGCACTGTGAGCAGTAACAGACCATACATATCTATAACCCTGTTTGATTTGTAAGACAGAACAGCATTGCAGTATGCAGAAGTCCTGGCTATAGGTCATATGGTGAAAGTTGATGCTCAGTCACTTGGCTTCCCTTCCACAGTTCCCACATGTGATGGATGACAAAGACAGGGCACAAACTGGCTTCTCTGGCCAACGTTTCTGCAGGCTTTTATATGTATAACTATTTGATGAGGAGTGTCCTTACCTTCATTACGTTTACTGATTTGTGACCTTGGCTCTGAAGTGCAGAATGTGCTGAGCAGATGAACATGTTACACTCAGACAGGCCAGTCACCCCACGCTCCCGTGGAGAGACACAGGACTAAGAGGTGCATCACCTTTCAGATTTAACACACCAGCAAGCACCACCACCTGCATTCCTAACTCAGCCATCACATTCACTCTACTTCAGCCTGTGTGTCTCTCCAAATGTTATTTATGAGCTTCCATATTCTGTGGAGTTACTGGAATATGATTTTTAATTTAGCTTTATTCACCTTCTTGTGAATTGTTGATCATGGCTACAAGCATCACGGAAGGTTTTTTATAAGAACAAAAATCAAGGTATAATCTAATGCCAATGAAGGTCTGTGCTAACATATCATCTCTCACAGCAAAAAATGTACATTCATATAATTCCTTTTTGGATTAGTTTACATCTAATATTTTTGTACAATGAATTAGCAGGCCCTTCCTATTGTAATAATTTACTTATCCTGCGCTGATTGCATATACAGTAGATGCATCCTTGACATTTAGTTTACCTTCTATCCATTCAACCATGCACCCATCTATCATTTAGTCTTTTCCTTTCAGAGCCCACACCTGAAGGTTTTTGGCACGTGCATATGTACACTCGGTGACTTTGCTCACGTTTGAAGGTCGCCCATGACCTGGTGAGGAACATGTGGTCTGAGCTAGCAGGAAGAGCGTCATATTATTCACGATCACTCTCCGGTCAGCAGGGGTCACTGAGCCCGGGGAGGACTGCTGTTCCAGCACAGTGCCATGCTGCATCGCAGCGTGTTCGTGGATCTCTACCACCTTCCCTTCATTCATGATGAGGGGAACACTGCTCACACCTTAATGCCGAATGCAAAGCGCATTCAACCGCGCTAAGGAGTTTGTTTCCAGAAAGCGAACTCTTTTACAATTTGGTTGTCTCACAAATGCATTATTTTCATTCTCTAAAGCTGTGCATTCTCCAAAATGAAGAGAAAATTGCATTTGTTTTCCATTTATTTGTAAATCAAAGTTAAATTGATGGTTTGGCCTAAAAAGAAATGTAATTCATTTGATTTGTTATTTTTTTGACCAGATAATAATCACTCTTTGCAGCTCTTTTTGGAAGATTGAATTTTACCTCCAAAAAGCCACTGCAAAGCCTAATTTTGAAATGAAAATGAAATGACAGGTTATTTTTTGCTTTAAAATAATTTTAGAATGGCGAACAAAATAAAAATGAATGTCGTTGTTTGCAACAAATCATTAAAAAACCGGATGTGTAGTTACAGTAGAAACGTATCCATAGCTATAGTAGCAATATCCATTAACTTCTTACAAAGAAGAAAAATCTCTTGAGATTTGAACCTGTTGTACCAATGTGACAAGCACAAAGACACACAAAATGGTTGGAAATGAGTTGCCATCTTCTACCACTTATCATGTCCTGAGCCATGTGCATCAACAGTAATCAGCACTGCACGCCACTTGACCCAGGAGAAAAATGTAAGCACCCAAGCCAAGCAACGAACAGGGGCCAATTACAGCTGCACATACTCCCATCATCCTCCTCATTTTTCACCAGCCTAATGTACTGTATAGAGATCAGCATAGTACTTCAGTAAATGGCCTTCCATTCAGAACAAATTTCAGCACAGAAATAGCTTGTCAGCTGTGGAGGACCGCCTTTTACAGGAACGTGGCTGGCATGTCAGGGCAATCTGCTTGGGTTGATTTTCCTCTGGGAGAAAAAAGACCAGTAAAGGACATTCAGAGGAGCAAAGGCCAAGGGACTCCAGGCAATTAACCTCCCGTCACGGCAGGAGCTCCTCAGACCTCCACACCTGAACCCAAGGCCCAGGAAGTGCTGCTACACCAGGGATTACTTTGTCTTCACAGTGACTGCCTGTCTCTTTGAGGGCATCTGCACAGTGGAGCCGGTTCCACTGTGCAGGTAATTACACTGGCCAGTCCATACGCCAGTGAGGAAAATGGACTTTCCTTCACTCTATCTAAGTCTCACGGTAATCACACTCTAATTATATTTCACGAATGTCGTTTTTGTTGTTGATTATTGCCAAAAGGGAGCGTGCAGCCTGTTTAAATGCTGCCATTTTGTCATGCCTTTCTTCTTATCCTTTCATCAAACATGCAAGTATGTCGTTTCCAAAGCACATTGGGGGAACTGTCTTCTTGCCAGGGTCCACGCGGTTTGACTGCTATCAGACATTTTCATCACCAGCAACGGGTTCTGATTTATATGGGGAGGCTCAGTGCTGCGGGTAAGAGCGAGGTGTCCACAGGCCAGCGATAAAACAAGAACACTGACCTTGAATTCTGTAACATGATTACAGGTTAAATGATTTAACATGTCATATGCTATTGATAACATTTTTACATATCAGAACCACCATGTTTACTATTGTACCTTGTGTAAAACAAAGGTTTGGATAGAAGATCTAAGATATTTTTGAATGAGGGCTGGCACTGCTGTAAGCAGTTACTGTGGCCACTAGCTGGCATCCTTGAGTCCTGATCTTGAATGCAAAACTGTATGTTACAATAATTTGTGTTTTTCACTTTTAAAGCCTATTTCGCTTTAACATAAAAAAAAAACACCACATGCCAAAATGATTGCCGAGATTCACCTTTTAACATTTAAATGAATGTTAAGCCTACACCAAATTACAATGGCGGGCACGGGGATTCTTAGATTCATGCTTTCCTGATACATTTTTAAAATGTGAGATAGTAGTCATGATTTAAATACATCTGTCTGAATTTTTTCTTGAATACTTTCTTGACCACTTTGGTATATTACATATCACATATATGAAGAAAAATGGTAAAATGCAATTCCTTGTTCTTCCATGAAACCAACAATATTTGTAATATTACCTTTAGTGAATGGATTCGAATTGAAAATTGAACATGTCAGACTGGGTAAGCAGTGGATTTGTTTGGTTAGAGCATGTCCACCCAAAAGAACAGGTAACTCTACATACTGTATTATTTACCACACACCATTCACTGTGAAAATTGTGCGTCCTCATTATAACAGGGATGTAGCATTGGCCTTCTAATAAACTTTAAATATGGCAGCACTAAATTATTCAGAAACAAGTTGTAAATAATGAATGTTGCTTACAATCTCAGAAATAAAGGTACGAAAACTGCCTAAAAAAGGTATAAATGCTTGTCGCTGGGGTGCATAAAATTGTAGCCCTGGCAGCAATATATAACTCATTTGCACCTTTTTTGCTTGGGAGAACATTACTGTACTTTCAGGGTACATTTGGGAAATGTAATCCTTGGAGTCCACTGTCACTTTATTTCTGAGAGTATATATAAACATAAAGATTTTATTGCTTTTCTAAAGTCTGCCGAAACAATAATACAATCATTTAGTAAATGTTAAGTTATGGTTTGCATGTGGCGTAAAATAAATCAGATGCCATATATAGCTGATGCTTGTTTTTGGCCAACATAGATGAAAATTGGATGTGTTCCTGACTTTTTTTAAGCATCTTTTGAAGAACCCTGGCCTCAAGTCTTCCATCCTGTCAAATTACAGACTGATCTCGAAAATCTCAGATTCTGGAAAAGGTTATTGCTCAGCAGCTCCTAGAGGTGGTTAATGATGTCCAAATTCCTCATGAAGTCATGTTTGAAAACCAAATGAGCAGATTGAGCAGATTATCCATATTCAGTCATCTCTTCACGCCTTGATTACTGCAATTCGCTTTTTACCTGCCTCAGGTCTCCAATGAGAAGCGATGATGACATCATGGTAAATGGACTGCTTTTTTCCAAAGCACTTTACTTTGATTCACCCATTCACACACACATTCAACCACTCACACATCAACAGCGATAGGCCATGCAAGGTACCAAACAGCTCGTCGGGAGCAATTGGGGGTTAGGTGTCTTGCACAGGGACACGTCAACACACCCAGGGAGGGATCAAACCAGCAACCTTCCAACTGCCAGATGACCTCTCTTACGTCCTGAGATAATGTCACCACCACATCAAAAAAATGTATATTTAATCGAAAACTAGTTCAAACACTGTTGAACACTGTTCAACATTGCACATTCAGTGAAGACTTCAACAGCTTTGCTAGCAGCAGTTCATTTTAATGTAATTTAATTTTACTACATGTATGGCAATTTGGAAGATCTGAATTGTTGTCCAAAGTGGCTGACTCTTGCTCTCCTTTCATCAAAATATCAGTACATTTAGAGAAGGTGATGAACTGTGAAGAATAATTACAGATGCCATGCTAATTGATAAACACAAATTTGCTCTGCGGAACATTGCCTTCAAATCGTGCAAAGTGCTTGATTGGATGTGAATGATGAACACTTAAGTGTGTACTCTCTAATCTGTGCACATGGCCTTATAGCACCTCTACTTGAAAACATGCAACCAAAATACAGTCAGATGGCCAACTCTAGAAAGAGTCCTGGTGGTTCCAGACTTCCATTTCACACTTATTAAGGCCGCTGTGCTCCTGGGAACACTCAAAGCTTTAGAAGTGGGGTTATACCCTTGTCATGATCTATGCCTCGCCACACTATTTTATCGCATATCGCTACAGAGAGTTCCTTGGACTTCACGGCTTGGTTTTGGTCGTGACATGCTGTGTGAATTGTGGGACCTTATATACACAGGTATGTGCCTTTCTACATTTCACAGATACACACCTCAAGGATAATTAAAGCAAACAGAAGGCAGCTGACCACCGCAGCAAAGGGTCGGAGTACTTATGTAAATGAGAGATTTACTTTTTTTTTCTTAAGTAAAGAAATGACATCACATTACATGACATTACAAGGCATTTAGCAGATGCTCTTATCCAGAGCGACATACACTGAAGTGCAGATCGAACACAGGAACAAGACCCTAGAGGACAGTACAGTTCCGAGTCCTAACGTGACCATACAGATACAATTAGAACCTTTGAAGAATACATCAACTTAAACTAGCATACCACGTTGGCGGCTAGAATACCCTGAGTACAACAATACAACATCTAATACAATACAATAATATCTATATATAACTATAAATAAGTGCCATTATAATCTATGGCATATATAAGGTTAATCATGGTGGTGAGGTAGGGAGGGAAAGGTGCAACCTGAAGAGACATCCACAGAAATTAAATAAAAAATGTTTATCCACTGAAACAATTTTTCAGTGTGTCCAGTCATCAATCCTTTGCTTATTTGTCTGCCTATCTTGTCTGTGTTCCATAATGTCTATTGTTTTATGATTCTCATTGCTAAATTAAGTAGATTGCTAGTATTGACCTTTCATAGTTTTATCCTATGATTAAACATTAGCTCGGTAAGTGCATGCATTTTTGATTAACATACTCCTATCTCTTACTTTTTACTTACTTCTTGTTCATCTCAGGGAAATAATTAGGTCAATTACTACCCATTTTGTGCTTGATGCCATAACTGCCTCTTGGAGTTATTGGCAATTATAATTGGAACTGTTTTAAATTAATCTGCATGCATCATGTAATTTAGAATGGAATACAATTTGTATTGTGCTGTTTTTCCAATAACTGCAAAGAATGGCATCTTGAGATACTAGTATTCAGAATCAAATTCAATAAATTAAAATAAGCATTCTAATTCCTAAATATTTTTACAAAATCAATTATTGTATAAACTGTGTGAAACGTGTAGATTTGTTTTCAGTGTACTGGTACAGTTAGGGACAGTTTTCTTTTAAACAGGTCTTCAGGTTATTGTAAATAATATTGGGCTGGTTAGTCACAGACTAAACTGAGTTTTATGGAGAATCCCCATTCAACAGTGAATTTAGTCTAGGATTAGGCTTAATCTGTGTTTGTGAAACTGACCCATTTGCTCGGCGGCAAATTAAGTGTTTTGCTCTAAGAGTGGTTAAGTGTTTGTTAACTGATTGAAAACTGAGATGCTGAATGATTCGTTTCAATCACGCAAATGTGTGGAAATCAAGGAGCCACTGCATTACATACAGCACGTATAGCATAATCAGAGCGATATGGTTACATGTTCATTGATGAAAGCAGGGAATTTACAAATGCATTATTAAGTAGTGAGTAGAGCCCTGCGCATTATAAAAAGGTTTTAAAAATATATAGGGGATAAATCACACCATAGGTTATTGCTGATGTTACAGCCCTTCATTATTTCAAATGCTCCACATATGCATACAGGTCCTTACTGGTCAGCTGTTACACACAAGAGCATTGAACCCTAATCCCTATTTGCAGTCAAACAAACCCACTGAGGGCAAACGCTCTGACAGTTTTGCTGCTTTGTCAGGGAAAATCAAGGTCAATCTCTCTCCCCAAACCGCATTTGTGTTTTTGTGCTCGCTGCCCTTTTTACACTCTGAGCTCGGGTGTACACAAGTGTAGCTAAACTGTTGTTGTAATTTCATTCCGCTGTCAAACAACAACTGTTTTCCTGATCTACATGAGCATTTGCAGAAAAGTGAGCAGGTTAATTAAATTTGAACTCTAAGCTGGGAACAAAATATTGAAATAACAAGGCAGGGGAGTGTAGGCAGTCCTTGAAATGCAGCAGCAATCGATACAGTATAACCAGGGAATTTCCATCAGAATATAGATGGAAGTGATTCTGCCTCAGGATTAAGTAACCATTTTCAGGTACATTTTAAGTTTTTTCTAACATTGGTGAAGAGGTAGGGATGAGGCAAGGAATTTGGAAGGAGTGCCTTTAAGCTATCTTGTGAAGTGTGCTTCACTCAACGAAACTTGACCTTGAGTTGTATCACAGTATTTTGTTAAAACACTTGTCTACAGACATGTTCCCAATGATATTCATACAAAAACAAAATGAAATGGCAAACGCATACCCTCTGAGACTGCAGTATATTTTCCAGAGGTATGTGAAAGAGACGTAATTCAATTCATCGCCATTGGCGATGCAGCCTCACCCATCACACTATTGCCCCAGGTCACTATGATGCCAGTCTGACACTGCAGCTATTTCTGTGTGCTTGTGCTGACCCTAGTGCATTCCAGCATTCCTTTTCATCAGCACCCAGCACAGGGGAGACACTGGTATGACATTACGCTTACTGGTCACCAGTTACATGGCTGAATCAAAGAAACAGTAGCACATCCCTTAATCAATATACTCTGCTTGCCTGGAACGATCTGTACATTTTTAATGCAAAAACAAACTTAATGTGCATATTTACATCCTGGGCAGGCAGCAGTTGATAGTCAATCATGGAATAATTACAAACACCTGTAGGCACATACCACGCACATTGAATAATTATCGCGCGGAAGGAAAAAAGGTAGAATGAAGAGAATTAACAATTGGAAGCATCAGGATCAGAACACGGACTGGTAGGCGTCACTTAACCTGTGACATATCCGGTGTTTATGGTGCGCTGAGCTGCCGCTGACATCCACACTCCCTCTGCAATGAATTATCAGCATGCCACAGGCCTGTCACTGCACCGCTGGAATGAGCCGCAGTCCAGCCCCTCACTGTGGGGTGCTTACATTTAACACCGGGGAATATTTCACAATGCGTCGCTGATGAATAAATGTCAATAAGACCCATTTAAGAACGAGAAGAGTGGAACTTTTTGGAGGGGGATCAATAGAGTAGTCACACTCACTGAGCACTTCATTCGGTAGACCTGTACACCAGCTTGTTAAGGCAAATATTTAATCAGCCAATCATGTGGCGGCAATTAAATGTATAAAAGAATGCAGACATGGTCAAGAGGTTCAGTTGTCTTTCAGACCAAATGTCAGCATGGGGAAGAAATGTGATCTAAGTGACTTTGACCATGGAATGATTATTGGTGCCTGACAGGGAAGTTTGAGTCTCTCAGAAACTGCTGACCCTGCAGAACTGCAGAGTTTGCAGAGAATGGTGAGAAAAACAAAAAAAACATCCAGTGAGCAGCAGTCCTGCAGGCAAAAATGTGTTGTTAGTGAGAGAGGTCAGAGGAGAAGGACCAGACTGGTCAAAGCTGACAGGTAGGTGACAGTAACACAAATAACCACGCATTTCTACAGTGGTATGCAGAAGAGTATCTCTGAACACACAACGGGCCAAACCTCTAAGCAGGCTACAGCAGCAGAAGATCAATAAGTTAAAACAAAGTCTAGTAAATACCTAAAAGTGCTCAGTAAGTTTATATCACTGGAGGGTATAGGTTTTTTATTCCTGTACAGTACCTATGTACAGTAACAAAATGGATCTGTATCCCGCTGAAATAAAATAAAGAAAACAGAAGAAAGATGGCTGAAGACAGATAAATACTGTAGCAGGATGTGGTACAGCATTTATCAATTTAATTTTATGAAAGTTGGAAAGATTCTTACTATTAGGTGTAGATACATCTATATGAAATCACGGCCATGATGCCACATGTTCTGAATGCTGGGCCAGTTAGCCTCTTGAGCCTATTCATCCCATTGCCCTCCATCTGCAAGTGCTGCCATTACGATTCATTTTGTTGTCCTTTTGCCATCGCACATGGCTGATTCACGGGTCTGCCTCTCTCTGCTCCTTTGACACACAGCCTATTAACACAAAATATGTGGCAGTAAAGATCTTATTTATTATGCTGTGCTGTCAACTTTATACTGAGACACAAACAAGCTAAAGTGAGAGTGCAGTATCCGTGGGATTCATCACTGGTATCGCAAACATATAGCGCAAATTCAGACAGGAAATACAATACATATCGCTGCTATCTTAAAGGATCTCGCACACTGTCTCTGCTCTCACACCATCATGCCCTTTGAATAAATTCAGTCTGACCCGTATGTTGAAATGCATACAGTACTGTTGAGGATAACAATATCTTGTGAGACAATGACAAGGCTGGCAATCCTAGTGAGAACGCTGGACTGGACAGAACGGCACAGGTCAGGGCAGCTATTCAGGAGAGAGAGAATAATTACAACAGAACAGGGGGAGGGAAGAGGTTAGCTCCTAAACACATGCAGACACAGCACCTGTGTTTGACGAGTGGAGGCTGGTGACATCTCTGTAAAACCCTCAGAACACACTTGTGCCAGATGAGACAGCCCCGTGTCGCAATAATTAGCCTCCTTAAGGGCCAGATCCATGAACACATACATCACTGGCAACGCAGCCCAGGGAAGAGATATACACATGCTGATGTAGCAGTCACAACACTTCTGTCTTTAATTTCTACCAAAGATAACACAGGGATAAATTTAAAAAAATATTTATAGCAATGAGAACATATGTTCCTTTGTATATACAGTATATGTATATATTTCACCTGCTGAGTGAAAATCTTAATCTCCTTGGTAACACTGGCTGCAATTCACTACTGCTCTCGACACACAGCGGGAGTACCGCCTCACTCTTCTCTGGCTTTTCATTTTTTAAACTTTTAATCGCAACAGGGATGGAACATTTAGTATTCCTTCCAGAAATGTTACTGCGTGTCTTGATTATTCAACATTCGGTTCATCAATGGTAGAGGTAAAATTGCCAATGTTCATAATAGATATAGCCTACAGAACGCCTTTGGAATTAAACCTTGCATAAATAGAATAGAAGCTATTCAATAAATGTATAAAACCTTTAATTGATCTCTAAACCATGTGCAGTGCAACATGGCACAATATAAATGTATGTGTTTTGAATCACTACTCAGGACCGGTACTTCCAGATGACAATCTAGCTGGTGAACACTCACCTTCCACATACAGTGTGGAGGTCATGATTCACAGTGGAATTGCTTATCTCAGTAAAAAGGGAACATTTTTGCCCTTTGTTCAGCTCACAATTCTGCTAAGTTGGCTAAACTGCATACAGTAGCTTTGTGGACTGTGGTTGTCTCCACAATCCTCAGCAGACTTCCATTAAGGTATTTATGAACTCTATGGTGATTAAACCTCAGTGAGACCTCATGGAAAAGGGACATTACTGCTGGATAATATTTTAGTTAAGTATGTTTTGATATCCACAGGGAAGATAATCCACAAAATGACTGCTTCCTTTGTACCCATTAGACTGATGCACATACATACATATTTAAACAGTTATCAACATCAATTTCAGCATCAAAATGGCAAATGTCTATGCCAATGGGACTCAATAGAGAGCATGTATGATACATAAAACTGATTGAAAATGATCACTCACAATATGGATGGATTGCGTGGACAAGCTGAAATCTGGCATAAATGCTACAGTCTATTTAAAAGCCAGGCGGTGCACTTGCCAATGACCATGGCAGCTGTCAGAATTGCAAGAGGAATACACAACTGAGCTGCTAGGCATGCAGGACTTCTGTACAAGGGCTATCCTTCTTTGTATTAACAGAGACAGCCATTACACGCATGCTGGAATTGCCTGATGACAAAGATGATATGTAAATTACAGCAGTAATTTGTTTTCTGCAGTAACTTAAGTAGATTGTTTCATTGTACTGAGACATATTTAGGCAACTATTAACCATGTCACTTTGATTTAAAAAAATATTCATTTAAAATGGCCCAATTTAAGTTTTCCAAAAAATATTAATGAGGCCAATTTGAATCCAGTGACAGGCACTTTGCAATTAATGCTAATGAATCAGCACTATTCAGAAAGGAATGGTACGAGTAAAACAGACTTTTTTAAATGTAAAAAAGGACTTCTGCTCATGCAGCTGAGGCCAGGCAGAGCCTCATGTATAAATGAGTGCAGCAGAGAAGGTGAAACTTGGCATGGCCCTTCCTCAAAAGGCCTTTTGAAGTCTGATCTGATGGCCCAAGCATGTTTTTGAAGTAATGCTTCATGTCCATTGGGGCATGGCTGGATGCTGACAGCCTTTGCATTAGTGAGACGGTCATTAATATGGCGTGGACAGCCTGCACAGCTGTTCTGTTATAAGCAGCACAAACTGCGCTCCATATATTTTTTGTGCATCTACCCCTGAGTGCTTAACCACATGGAATTAATCATAGTCTAGACCACATACTGTGCATCTTTTGATTATGTAAGGGGGAAAAATGTGATTTTTTCCAGTATCGAGAGGCAAGTAAATTCCTCTTAAAAATATAAGGACCCCACCTGCCCACTGATGTTTGGTAATGAAGAAGAGGTGCTTTATTCCTCGAGGTAAAGCATTTGACTGCTCATCGGGGTGGTCCTAGATTAATCATCTGTCTCTGAAGGATCTTTGGGCAGTAACTTCTTCTGCCATTACTCTGTAGATTGCGAAATACAAATTGCCTCCTCAGCAAACAATGTCCAGACCCCTCAGGATATACAGTGTGCATGCTAAAAAAAACCAAAAAAAACCATCATTTTTATTATTTGCAGTTTTCCTATAGGGACAAAAGTAACAGAAGGCTGTTATCTTTAATACGCCATTACAAGAGGCAGAAAAGCAACTGGGAGCTGCATTGGTTAGTACTCAGTCCAGCTCAGCGGCAGAGCTGTGCCCACATGGCTAACCAGGACAACACCCCAAGGACAGAGTGGGCACATCCGCTCCACTGTGCGCAGGGGTGCCGAGAGCGTACGGCACCAAATGTCAAGCAGATGCTTCCCCCTAGTGGCCACAGTGTTTCACAACACTGAAGCGTTTATGATGTGTACAACTCCAAGGACGAACAATAGAATGTCACGCTGAAAAAAATATTTGATACAGTCAAAATATGTATGAATTATAATGTAGTGGAAACTGTGCTGAATATGAAAGATGATCCCATGTGGAGGTCGCAATGGACCATTAAAATAATTGCAGTGAATGAGTGGGGTAAAAAGAGATTTGCTTATCAATATTCATGGTTTAAACATCGCCCAATGCTCATGAGCATATTGATGTCATTTTAATGCATTGTAGCCTAAGCCTTCAGTAAGTAGTCATTAAAAATATCAACAAAAATGGCAAATTCAATTACCTTTTATTTCACATTAAATTGTGGCTCTCAATAATAAAAATAAAAAAATCCTTTTTATATCTAATATTGTCGTGGTAATGCTATTTCATACAACATGATATTTATGAAGAACACTCCCATAATTTCCCTACACAGAGTGAGCTCTTCATGTCTTGCTGCACTCTTCTTCCTCGCAGTCTGAAGCTAACATGAGTTTTTCTTGTGCTATGCACAAATGAATGGTTATTAGAGAGCAGTGTTGAGGTCTGAACACAGCTATTCCAGCATTGGGGGAATGTTCGCGATGCACTACAGTAAGGGATTTAGTGGAACTGACGTGGGAATGTCAGCTGCTCTACTCACTTTCCCAGTGAGCCTGTCAGTGCAAGACAAAGTATGACAATAAGAGAGCAATGGATCCCCAGCACTTCAATTCATATTGAACTTTTTGAACTAATTAAGTAAATTTTTTAAGGATCATATTAACCTTCAATTCCAAAGGAATGTGATTGCAATCTATAAAATGGCATTAGAAAACACAAAAAATTCTATTCACTATTTAGTAAACTCTATAGCTCATAGCTGCAAAACAAATGCAGGTGAAATCCCAAATAACATATGACAATAGAATGGAATGTGTCTAGTACAGGGAATAGGCAATACTGTAGGTCATGTTTCTGGCAGCTCATGTTATTCGAAACCCTGAGACTTATCAGGCGATAATCAAAAGAAAGCCTGAACTCTAACACACCTTTAATTGGTGATATGCACCCAATAAAAAAGACAGTGTCTGGATCTCCCTCAAGAGGATAATTTATGAGGTATCTCAGCCCAGCACCTTGTCTTAGGATGTGTGTATGATTATTTATACATGTACATTATGTGAATACGTATGAAGGTCACTGTTTATGCACTGATAAAGGAGCATTAGCTCTGAGATGTGTTGGCTGTGATTCTTAATAAATGATACAATGGGGGCGGCTGTCTTTTTCTAATGGTTATTTATACACTTCACGACTTACCATGTAACTGTGGAATAATAACCATACGAGGAAAAGATAATATGGCAAAGTGCATGATACATACATATTCAGTACAATGATTCGCAATGCATATGTAATGCATTCAATTCTTAATATAATCAAAGATCTGATAAGACTATTCAAAAGCTACATGAAGATGTTTATCTGCAGAAATCTCAATTCTAGCCTGGCTGCAAGATTCTGAATGCATTCACCAAAATTACTGGTGGGATACAACACAGCGACATGAAGTGAAAAGTGATATGCATACCAGGCACAGTGATATATCGTATATGCTTTCTCTTACATTCTGTATGACCGTGTTAATCATAAGCCATCTTCCTGGCAGGATGAGCGCTGTCTCACTGAATGCCACTACACATGCCCTGAGTTACACACACATGACAGGCCCTGGATTGGCATTATTCTGCAGTGTGCTGCCTTACATTCCACCCTGTCTATACAATCCTGGAGAAGATATCGTTATTAATGTATCTCCTCACACCTCACAGCTGTTCTCATTCCAAGGAAATACCCGTTTTCTTTATTCATTCATCAGGATTTATAAGGACGTATTAGGATCCCCATTAGCTTATGCAAAACATTCTTCTTGGGGTCCACACAAAACATAAAAAACATGACAAGAGATGAGGAACTTACAGACAAAACAAAACCATCTACATACATGGGACACACTGGTCTTTTCCAAAGCAAGTGGAAAATAATGAGTAAGAACAGAAAAAAAGTAAAGGGGCAAGCCAACTTCCTTGTCGAATTCTACACACTCCACTTGTCTTTCCTCTGAAAAGCTTCCATTACAGACAGCTCTTTGTGTTCTATTAGATAACTTCCTATCCATGATAAGGAAGCTGGAGCAAAACCATAACACAGAGTTTTTTTCAATAATAACTTATGATCAATCGCATCAAAGGCAGCACTGAAATCTAACACTACTTCCCCCACAATATTCTTTTGATCAATTCATTTCAGCCAATCATCTGTCATTTGTGTAAGCGCTGTGCATGTTGAGTGACCTTCCCTATAAGCGTGCTGGTATTCACTAGTCAACTTGAGAGAAACAAGAGAGAAATAGCATTGTATCTGGTGAAATACAACTTTTAATGATAACATGTTTCTGCATAAAGGAAAGAAATTCAGACCACGGAATGATCCAGCTTTAGATACATCATACAATATGTGGTCAGGTTGAAGAAGCAGTGTGTTTCAAAGCTTAGTATTACTTAATCTTGTACTATCACTATTTCTTTAAAGATGAGTGCATTCAGCACTAAATGTGTGAGCTAAATCTATTCCACAGTGACCACTGGGCACACACATCCATATGTTAACTTATCCTTGAACACTTATCACTTATCAAAAAGGCTGAAACCCCCGGTTAGAGGTGTTCTGTTAAATCACATAAAACCAATAAAACCGCAACTGCACAACAATAGAGTTCATAAAAGGCAACCTGCAGTATTCATGAAAAAAAGGAGGTTGAAACTGTGCACTTCAAAAGCAAAAATGTCAGATGGGGGGGCAATGCTTAGAGACACACCATGACTGCTAAGCATGGATGTAAAAAGACAAGGACACAGAGGAACGCTGTCAAAGAGCATGAGATGTTTGTTTGTAAGAAAGAGAAGAACTGCAGAATGAATTCAGTCTATGAATAATAGGCTCAATTAAGTTTATCTCTGCAAAAACTATTATTCAGTGAAGTATCTATTTTAAAGATGAATTACCTGAATATCAACATTTGTTAGACATCCTGCCTTCATTTAGCAACCATGTCATGTGTGAATTTTCTGTATAGGAGACCTATGTTTGCACCAAGAAAATCACTACCTAGCCTTTAACCGGGCAATGTTGTGGGTTGAAATAGGCTAAAAATGACATCTATTTCAGGATATATACCAGAATCTCAGAGATACAGTGTGTAGCTCAGGGCTACAGAAAATGGCCAAACAAACACATTATGAAGCAGAGTGTACAAAGAGTCGCTACTTATGCTTGCTATAGAATGCAATGTGGGAAACAGTTTTGATGTATAGTGTAAACATGTGGCAACACAAAAACAAACAGTTTTTATAAGAGACCCAAAAATAAGTCAAATTGAGCTATAGGCCTATAATTTGGAAATGTGACATTGAAAAAAAGAAAAAAAAAGATATATATATATATATCTTTTTTTTTCTTTTTTTAGTATTATAGTATTATTATTATAGATCAATCCTTTATTAGTGTATGTGCAAACACCTGTTTCTCCATGTGACATCTTGCGCCCAAGTACTGTTCACTGTTCTTCATGATGCAGAACCATTTTAAGACTCTCTTTTCCCCCTCTGGTTTTCAACAGTGATATGCTGAAGTGGTTGTCAGTAGAAATCTTTGACCAGCTTTTCATACTTTTCCATACTCTCCTATTTGTTTTACTACAATGGAACTGATCAAGGGATTCTCAGCTTCAGAATTACGGTATGATGTTGTTGATTCTGAATCCATGGCACTTCTCTACTGTTCATCTGTTCCCATGTTGTCCAAGCTCCCCGTAGCCTCATTTCCCCAGATCTGCTGTCTGCATCCCTCACTTCCACCTGGACAGCATGAAGTCTCATTGGTTCTGACACATTTCCTATGATCACCTTTCCCATCAGACTCTCTCTGTGAAAAGGAAAAGGAAATGTTGGTTATTTTCCTTCACTGGGCCGATTGAACATTGCAGACGCTTTGTGACCTTTTCAAGATTTTTGTGAATTTTATAATAATTGCTGTGTGAATTTATGAACAGACTTGTGGTCAAGCCAGCTGCCTCTTATGGGCGTGGCTACTTGGTCCCCTGTATTGTAAACCAAATGGCCCTGTGCTTTGAGTACTGCCCTGGTTGGGCAAGGATTACACTATGCCAAGTTGGGTGACTTGAATCTCTCACGTCTCTGGATTGCAGCATCTGGGAAACCTTTCACTTCTCATTTGAGGAGGATAAGGACACCATAAGCTTGTTCATGGATGTCGAAGAAAGACGCATCTTGAAATGAAAACATGAGAACCCATTTGTTTTGCTTCAAATCTTACTTGGATTCAGTGAAAGTTGCTGAATTAAAATCTGTGTTTAAAATAAGTGCTTAAAAAAGGTAATGTCAGATAAGCCCCCCCCCCTTGGAGGAATATAGTGCTTTACAGCATCTGTAGAGTGCATGTTTAAAGGAGCAGGCCATGGGAGTACCTTGTTAAATTGGCTTGTAAAAGAAAATCTGCCTTTTACTGCCTTCTAAAACATGCCAGAAGCAAAAGCGCACATGGTGTAATGCCAAGCATGCTTGTGCCATTTCCTAAAATAAGAGACAATGAGCTTTTGTGTTTTTCTAAATAGCAAAAATAAGAGTAATAAGAGTACTAGGATTACTGAACAGTTCGGCTATGAATACGAAACGACTTAATGGCATGGACACTGCCTCACTGAATTTGTCTCCCAAGAAGGCTAGAGGATGAATAAGGAGAACCCATTCATAAGTGTCGCCAACAGTCCAATAGTCTCCTATTTAATTTTTACCAAGCACTCAGCTTCATACATTTGGAACAGAACTGGAGTGGAGTGCTCCACCAATTGTGATATTCACTAAGCCCGCGCTTCACCAAGGCGCGGCAGAATGTACCTTGGCTAAGATTTTATGGATTTGGAGAACAGAAACAGAGAACTCAAAGGCAGTAACAGAAGCCATGTTTTGATACAATGATGCCACCACGTCTGAAAAGCCTGTTGTGGAAATATCTTTGGCTTGCGGCGGCTTTGTTGGGAAGGAATGGCTCATGACAGCTGCACTTAGTTTCCAACTTGAGACTCAAAATGGAGAAAAGAAAAGAAAGAGCACATTGCAGTATGGAGCTGAGGTGGTTCCATGGCACAGATCTCAAAGCACATGATCTTTAAAATAGTTTGAAACGGGAAAAAATAACTGTAAAAATGGTTCCAAGACCAGAACAACTGTTCCAGTTCCAATTTGTTTCTAAAGGTCATACAGGAAGATAGAGGACATGTGGGCAGTCTGACGCAGGCTTCGCAAACCCAAACCCCATGAGATGCCAAGATTTACTTGGACATGGAAATGGCCATGCTTTTCCAATAAAAATGTTCAGTGTATTAATGTGTTTCACAAGGTGAATCAGAACTTTAAAGACATTTTATTAACCCCTTGTATGCCAAACATTTCATCTGGCAGTGTAACAGGTGAGAAATTGCCGAGTCCGAGGTGGGATTTTAACCCCGGCCTCTCACTTGTCCAAATAGTTGTTGAACGAACGCGTTACCAGTCAGCTAAAGACAAACTCGCTTCTAGCCAAGGGCAACAACGTTCTTTTGAATTTGAGGGTTACTTCATCGGGGAGTGTTGTCGCGATAACCTGCTACCAGCCTTCACTTTCACTGCACTTCACCATGCTTACTAGCGAACTAGCTGAGCTAACCATGCTACAGCAGCACAGTCGTTTTACCAAGTTTAAATGCCACGACATACTTCTTTATTGCTGACAAGTGTGTAAATCAAAAAGTTTAATGATTACTGAATATAAGACAACTAGACAACAAGATTCATTCAAAATCTTTCGTTAGATATCAGCACCAGTCCCTCGATACCCCGTCTCCATTCTCTCTGGCACATTCTGGCAATTCAGCTTCAAAGAGACGGAGGGAGGGAGTGTCAGTTTGTGTCTGGCCCTTTCACTTCATACTCTAGTTACTGTGTCTGGACAGTCCATTTGGGTGTAACTTCAGTTAGCATAATGTCCCAGTTAATTCATTCAATACCCCAGTGTCAATTGGCAAGACTTCCAAGCAATAAAACTCCTTTATGTTGGGAGTGTTAATCTCCTGATGGCCTCAGTACAGTATCAGTACAGAAACTTAAATGCAAAGCTGTGTTTTTTATTTTATTTTTATTTTATTTGGCATCTCCAATCCCGCATCCATTTCACAACCCATGCACAAGCATGCTCATATGTGGCCCCTGTCGTCGACTCAGGAGGGTGAAGGCAATCCGAGGTTCACCCATCTACCAGCCAACTGCATCGCTTCACACCGCAGCCACAAGTCCTGCACCCGCTGAGCTGGAGGCTAGCCACGCCGGAGTCGCTACAGCAACGAACAATCCCATACCCCTCAGAGCTGGGAGTCCAATTCTGCACTGCTCCCCTGGGCTGTCCAATTCTGCACCGCTCCCCTGGGCTGTCCAATTCTGCACTGCTCCCCTGGGCTGCCCAATTCTGCACTGCTCCCCTGGGCTGCCCAATTCTGCACCGCTCCCCTGGGCTGCCCAATTCTGCACTGCTCCCCTGGGCTGCCCAATTCTGCACCGCTCCCCTGGGCTGTCCAATTCTGCACCGCTCCCCTGGGCTGTCCAATTCTGCACCGCTCCCCTGGGCTGCCCAATTCTGCACTGCTCCCCTGGGCTGCCCAATTCTGCACCGCTCCCCTGGGCTGTCCAATTCTGCACCGCTCCCCTGGGCTGCCCAATTCTGCACTGCTCCCCTGGGCTGCCCAATTCTGCACTGCTCCCCTGGGCTGTCCAATTCTGCACTGCTCCCCTGGGCTGCCCAATTCTGCACCGCTCCCCTGGGCTGCCCAATTCTGCACTGCTCCCCTGGGCTGCCCAATTCTGCACTGCTCCCCTGGGCTGCCCAATTCTGCACCGCTCCCCTGGGCTGCCCAATTCTGCACCGCTCCCCTGGGCTGCCCAATTCTGCACCGCTCCCCTGGGCTGCCAGCCACAGTCAGCACGAGCATGGGTCAGATTCCATCCCAGACTGCGGTGCAAAACATAAACACTGAAATATGATTTATGTTTTGGCCTGGTCGAGATGTTTGGAAATAGATTTTATCCCCCTACGATGTATTAATAGCTCACCATTTACTGTAAAATATGTCAAAACCTAGATTATGATATAATATAATATAATAGATAATATAATATAATAATATATTTCTTAATTCAGACCAAATGAATTGACATAAATTATAAATAATTGTTGGTTATCAGTCATGACAAGGACATGATTTTTGGTATTGGCTAAAATGTTGATATCGGTACATCCCTACAGTATAATAGAGTGGTCACTGAGTGTAAGTGAATGGCTCTAATGGCTCAATGTTCATCCAAACTAGGAATTATCACCATGTCCCTCATCATTATGGCTCTTGAGAATCTCAATTTCCTGTCAAAGTAAATGGCACTTAAACAAATATTTTCCTGTTTGGAATGGTAGAGTAGAGAATTGCCCATTATAGAGACTGGCTCTGATTAAACAGGTGGAACCTGCTATTTTTTTCCCCACTTTTCAAGATTGGATGTTCACAGAGGACAGAAGGACCACATATCCACATAAGTGAATCTGCACACCATGCATAATGCTGTCAGTAAATCAGACGGGATGAATTTGGGGAGCACAGGAGCAGTGCCTGGAGAAGGGACATCCGTGAAAGGGACAGAAAGTAGAGATTAAAATGGTGGTAGTGTTATAATATTTGAAACTATGAGGGATACATATTTTGTTTAATCTCCCACTATAATTCAGTCTGCTCTCCACTGTGTATAAAAACATGCACGTGGCAGTTTTTCCAGGCAATCTAAATTTATATTCAATGGTTTCGAAACATAACTTATGGAAAAAAGAAAACTGACACTTTAACTCCAGCGGGGGTCTCTCTCTTAACAAACCCAATACATGTATCCAGTTGTCAGCAGTATTCTCTTGGCACAGTATCAAAATATGCACTTTGACCGCACCTTTCAGGATTCGCTCTATATAGAGCGTACATTCACTGAGCCACTGTGGCTCAATGTTACATTTAAGGGACAGATTACATTTCCACTGGTACAAGGCCTCTCTGTTCCTCTCACACTTTCTGCTTCTTTGTGGGTTCTAAGCTTTGCTAGATGGATATTATTTGCACATTGAACCCATCACATTTACTTTGGGTTTAATGTATGATAATGAATTACTTGGCGTGACTAATGCCCACACTGTAAGGTAACTACATGTCAATCTGAGTACCTGCTCTCCAGTTTTGGGAAAGAACATGTCTCTTCGAGGTAAACCCACAATCCAGAAAGCAGCAGTTTTATTATCAACAGCAATGAGTTTGTCAGATGAAGTATTTGCTTGCTTTCTTATGCAACACAGGGTTTTGTCACTAAAAGTAAACTTTTTTAAATACATACACTGTATGTATACACTGTATACACTGACTATGTAGGTCCTCATGTAAATTTCGTCAGGAACTTAAGGTGAGAGTTTCAATACAGAAGACAATATTCATTTATACCTGTATACAACATGCACTAAATAACTTCTCTGGTGAAGAGCTGTTTTTCCAACTGATGAATTGCCACATAGCCTGACATAGGATGACCCCAGACACCATCCTCTTAACCTTTCTAAAAGTGGGTTAGCATTTCAAGTTAAATATTTAACCTTTTACTTTTAGCATTCTGATAATTCCTTGAGCCTCGATTTAGAGTTTTATGAGCATATACACATTGTGCAAAATGCCTGCAATTTTCATGTACGCCTTGCAAGATCATTTCATGCATGTGAACCTGACAAATGTCATATCAGATGTAACAATAAGTCAGTATGAAGATCAGTAAGATTGGATCATTCCTATTGAATGCTGCTGAAAAACATAGTTTTTGTTGTTGAAAAAAGTATGTTTTTGGGCCAGTCAGTGTATAAAATATTCATATAATTCACAATCTATTAATGCCATGTTATTTTTCCCTTATTTTTCAGCATAATAAATTAGCATTTTTTCAGTTTTTTTTTTCTGAACTTTGTTTAAACCGTAATTTATCTTTCCAACTGTCATTTATTATTTCAAGTAAACAAATGCAGGTTCTCAACATCTATATGTCTCAAAACCCTCAACTGCAAGCAGAACAATCTTGCAAAATGGATAGAGAAAACGTCAAGCTGCCTTCAACACTGGATATGTGTATCAGACAGCAGTGGCCAGGATGCTGTGTGATTCTGAGGGAAAGTGTTGATGCGTTGATTTCAAAGGTTCATTTGACAGCAGTGGTATTTTGGGCCATACATTTAAAATAAGTTAACAATCCAGTTGCATGACTTTGAACCTGAATGTAATTAATTATATTGCACTACCATGCATCCAATACATTAGCCTAAGTTCAGAAGTTGCAACACATTGGGGTTTTTGCACAACAAATGTTCAATCCTTTGACAATTTTGTCACATGAACCTTGCAAATGTAAAAAGGAAAGCTCAACATAATTAATTCATCCAATTTTTAATTTTTAAATACCAAAAGTCAGTAAAGGTTTTAAAAGTTAAAAGAAGTACCTTCAACTTCTGTGTAACAAGTGCAAATAGAAATGCCAATAATTATTAAAATATATACAGTAATACTAGATAAAAAATCAGATGTCGAGGAATATAGCAAAAGCAGATTGATGATGGATGATATGGTCACAATAGAAGATTCATGAGAGCCATAGAAATGTTATATTTCTGTTCTCTGTGATTTCCAGGACATTACTGCACCCTTGTTATATTTGGCTTGCCCTTTTCAGGAAAATTATTTCTGGCAGAATCCTGAGCCAATGTATGTTTTTGTGGCTTTACTTGGCATGGTGTTGCTAGTGTGAAAGTAGTGCTCAACAGAGGATACACACTGCTTCTCATGCACTAGTCTGTAATCAAGAATACAACTATAAAAAATAATCTGAGATGCCCTCTCTTTCTTGTGCTGAGTGTGCACAAGGAAATAACTACTGAATAACTATAGCCTGAAATAATAACTATAGCTCGAACTATAACTACTAAGTTTCAAATACGAAAATATGTACTATGACATACAGTGGGCTCCAGCATCATTGCCACCCTTAATAAAAATGGAGAAAAAAGTCTGTATGTAATAAATAATATGGAAAAGGATCTATATTTTACATTGAAACATATAGGAAACCTATATACTTTTATTCCAATACATTCACTGTCATGATTCATTGTTATTTATTTAGTAATATATTCTTCAGTGGAAACCAAAATTATTTGCACCCCTAACAATTACTGTAAATAAAATCAAACTGAAATTGGCAATACAATTTAACTTAAGTGAAAATACTTGCAAGTGTATATTATCCCCACATACGATAAGGAAGATGGTGAGGGAGGCCATAAGTAATCTAAGGATCACAGTTCAAAGACTGATTGTGTCTTGGGGTCACCAAGTCCAAATAAAATCATAAAATGGCACCTCCATACAAACAAACTCTTTGGAAGGGTGGCCCGAAGATAGCCCATTCTGAGCACAATAAACAAAACCAAGCCTCTTCAGTTTGCCAAACCTCATTGAAATTATGACTAAAAGAGAGTGCTATGGTCAAATGAGACCGAAATTGAATGCTTTTACCATACACACTATGAACCTGTTTGGCGGCAAAATGGAATGCATACGAGGAGAAGCACCTTATACTTGCTGTCAAATATGGTGGTGGGTCATTGATGTTTTGAAGATGTTTTTTCTGCCAACACAGAAATAGTTAAGTAAAAAGAACAACCATGTTTTTCAACAGCCATCTCAGTCTCCAGACTTAAATCCCATGAAAAACCTGTGGTCTGAACTGCTTTACACATGATGGAAAATAAAATTAACAACTGTTATTTTTTAGTTTACAGTATTTTTTGTGAATCTTTATCAAGGGTACCAATATTTCCAGAGCCCACTGTATCTATCCCAATTATTGACCACTGCAATGTGATAGAGAGATTTACTTTTGGCACAGATAACTGGCCTCTGCCAGATTGAGACAGATTGAGCTTATTATAGGGTTGTAGTGTTGTAAAAGCAGACCATATGTTGAACAAGTATTGTACTTCCTGTTGCAGTATGATGGCCTAAGGCAGTGTTGTCAAATTCCCAGGGGAGGAACAGTACAAACTCTGATGAAATTAATTATTTCCTTTCAGTCAGCTAAAAATGAAGAACTTGGGAATAAGGTATGTGGATTCTTCAGCTAATTGACTGATCTTAAGCCCTGCCCACTCTAGCAACCTACAGACATTCCTACAAGATGGTGCTACCCATATACCATTAAGCCAGCTACCACAAGAAATAATAGATTGTAACTGGAGATCACATACCATTAAGAAGCCGACAGCACGGCTTAAAGTATGCTGATTAACTCATCCATTCACAAAGCACTTTGATATTGACAACATACATTTCAATAGTCAATGAAAAGAATGAGAATTCAATGCGAACAAAGTAAAGCCTCAACCCAGTTAAAATGTTTTGTGAGAAAAGTTGGCTGAATGCCATCTTAGTGTTCAGGTGGAAACCCGGCCAATATTGGGTTCGAATTGGCTGGGTGAAAGAAGTTCTAGACGACTAGGACATGGTTAGCCATATCCTGGAAAAGCTTGGGGTTAAAAGCTGTATTGGAGTGAATCAAATAGCATGTGATCCGTAACTGTATTGTTATGGTCTCGTGATTATGATTTTGTTATGCTGCTATTTGACCCTGTCTTGGCTAGGTCTCATTTGTATAAGGGTTTTCAATCTCAAGGTGACTTCCTAGTCAAATAAAGGTTTATATATAAGTTATTATTAAGCCTGGGTATTTGTCACACAAGGCACAGTTGTCACAGATTCTGTAATTTGTGCCATTTTTTGGGCAGATCCATGACCTCCCTGTTTCCCATGCCAATGTCCTCCATTTTCAGTGATTCCATGATTTGATTGATGAGGTATTTGCAACTCAACCTTTATGTAGCCTACAGTGTTATTTGGTTAGGCATATGCATTGTAACAATATCCTTGTCAGTTGTAATCAGATGTTTAAAAGCCGCTGTCAAAAAGTTGATGCCCAGCACTCCTTCCTACTTTACAGTAACATTCAGTGACAATATGAGTTCATCAAAGACCAAACCTAGCATTGTACAACATGTTGTATACCAAAACAAAATTTTAAGACATGATGATGCTATTTGACCATGCTCTATTTCTAACAACATTTTGTTTAATTAAAGGCATAAAGAGCATGCTCTTTCTGTGTTGAACTGAATTAATTACTCACAGGCTATTTGTTCCTGGCAGCTGGTTACTGCCCATTGATTTATTGAAACTTCAGTTTACATTTGCGCATTATTTCAATTGTTTCCCACTGCTATTCAAGACATACATTAATAATTGATTATTTTTCAATGTAATTTAAAGTATGTGGTTTCCTCTAGTTTTTTCACAGCTATTCTGTGATTTTCAACAACATTGCCATGATTCCTCCATGACTTCAGTCAATATTTTCAGTGACAAATACCCACCCATAACTATAATTTGTGGCATCATACCCCGTGCAAATACAATAGCTTGTGCACTTCAAGTCTTTGCAAAACAGTGTCTTAGATATTAAGTTCCAGTACTACAACCTGAATTTGGCACAGTACTACAAAGTTTCAATTTTCCTATGAGTCTCATGGTATTTCAAGCTTATTGAACCTGTGAGCATAAACTCAGTCAGGATATATTTAGGAAAAAGTACATCAGCCATAACATTATGGCTGGAGGTATTTTAAGTTGCTGTGGACTCAGAGGGGGAAGTACAAAGTACTTACTTCAAGCTGCCTGGTGCACTGCAGATTCTGGTAGGAGATCTACAGAAGCACTTAGCAACCAGGGAATTCACCTGAAAGAGATCTGATAGGCATCGCAGTTTCTGCTTTTGAGAAGTGCTCTCTGAGAAATCCACACAGTGGATGTTAGTGTGTGCTATATGCACATTCTGATACAGTACAGAAAAGGGAGGGTAAATGTTTGCATCAAAGTGTTTAGCTTATTTATTAATTTCTGTTTAAAATATTTATCCAGACTAGGAATAGAATTAGACTTTCATGTTTAATCAAACTCAACTGTGGGTTTTTTTAAAACATAATATAAAAGTTTCTGTTATGAAGACCAGAACAGATTTTTGGCAATGAGTTTCTTCTTATAGATGAATCCAACGTTTGCTTCTTCAGAAAAAGTCAATTGCATGTTATAAAAAAGAGTCTTTCTAGACATGATGAATATATTACACAAACTCTACTATGCAAGATGTGCAGATCAGTGCATGTCTGTGTGTGGATCTGTGGACGTGTGTCTGTGTGTGTTGTCATGCACACCTGAGGACTGGCCTCTGCATCATGTGGTGAAGAGACAGACTGGCAAAAATTATGATTGGCTTGCAGCCTTTTTATTAAACCCGGACTCCAAAATAACAGAAAACAATATGTCTTCATACAATAAATGTGAAAACAAGAATAAAAAATAAAACCTGAGGCAGGGCACAAAAAAGGTTCTAAACTGCAATCAAAGCACCAACATATAGCCATCATCTGCAAAGACGTTCTCCTTAAGGCCTTAGAACAAGAACGTTTATAAGGCCCAGTGATTAGGCAGAAGCTGCAGTGATTAACAAGTTACAGCTGCTGCCACACCAGAGAGTAGGGTCAGCACTGCCTCCTGGTGGACAGTAATCCAACTGCCTTCCTGGCATTATTGGGCGTGTGTGTGTGTGTGTGTGTGTGTGTGTGTGCGCGCACATGCATGATGGCAGTTAATGCTACTTTCACATGATGATACTACCTAAAATAAGCCAGTAGATTACAAGAAACACTCAAAATAAAAACTCAGTCTAATGGCAGTTGGAGAAAACCATTTTAGACATCCTACACATTTTGGGCTGTGAGATATACAGCAGAGGACAAAGTAAAAAGAAACACAAAAGTAAAGCAATGGCAACAGAGTGAGGCTGATAGCATGATGGTAGAAGAAGAATGAAAACAGACAGTAAATGTATTGGGTTGGGACTGGAAGGGAGGGGTGAAGGATTCAAGGGGGCTGGTTTGATGAGGGAGTTTCCTCCCAGCGCTTTAAGAGTCAGAGCAGGCAGTGAGCCTTCACTGACAGATACCTACTGGACATAACAACACTCTCCACAGCTGCTTCTTACAGTGGCATCATGGGAAGGCAGAAGATCCTCCTGGACAAGTTGGCACGCATCTTATATATTCGTAATTTGCTGATCCGCCAGGCTCTAGCCGAGTGTCTGGGGACACTCATCCTGGTGGTAGGTGTCATGTCATTTTGTGTCTCTGCATTAGTGTACTTCCAGCTTTTAGTCAACATGAAAAACTGAAGAGAAAAATAACACAATACAAATTATTTGTTTCCATTTGGTATAAGATTGTGTAACACTTTTAGTAAATAATCAGTTTTACTGTGGGATGATGCAAAAGTGTGCAAATTGAACTGCACAAAGAATACTGATTGGTATGCTGTTTGTCCTTTTTTAATGAGCTCTTTCTAATGAATACAGGCCAATAATGCTAAGCAGCATGAATACACCAGAGAACAATAAACAAGATCCTGTTTGGTTTATTTTATTATAGTTAATCTTTATTGTTTATGCATTTTGTGATCAATAATTCCCTTGTGTCCTTTCAAGATGTATATAACTAGTCTAGACACTAAACAAGCATATTTAACATAATTATTTGTCAGAAGTCCTATAAACCTCCCATAAAGGGGTCACATTTGGGTCTTTGTTAGATTGTGTGCAGTTTGGTATGAAATGGGACATTAACATTTGTAGTATAGGCTCTTCATATTGGATATTGCAATATGGCCTGGTGGATTTTTCAGCAGTTGTTTGGCCTGTACACTAGCTGTACTACATGACTTTGTTTTCTATCATGCACTTTTTATTTTATTTTATTTTATTTTTGTATTGATAAAATTTTAAATTATAATGTAACACCCATTTCAATGAAGATTGCACCTTGTTCATTTGGAGTGGAAGGAACACGTTTTTACAAACGTTAAATGAATTGACGGTATATGAAGGGAACACGTGTGTGCCTTTTAAGATCTGTGACATGGTTTAACGTGATACTGACTAGCTTCATTCCAGTAGGAGTGTCCATTGAATTCATGAATGTTTGACAGAAATAAAATCATTTTAGGGATGAATACGTTTTGAATGAATCCACAAAAGATGGCAAAATGTCTTGGAAAATGTCCTAGTATAGATACCAAACACTACATACAACCGTATTATGTACTGCACTGTAGAAACTGGTTGTTTTGCAGTGGTTTAATTCAGCTGCACTGTTTTTATAATAGGTCAGTTCTAATGAGCTATTGCTTCTGAAACTTGTTCTTATACATTTATGACACAAGTGACTCAAGTGATTGACTTGATGACTGAAACTGAGCAGCTTAAGGTACTGCATGTATTTTTGTCGAAAGCTTGTCTTGACGCAGCTCTAGATATGAGGTCTCAAAAGTGCTATCCAGTTGCAGGGTCCTCCTGTTTCAAAAGCTATATAGTCTGAGTGAAACCTATACCTAAAATCTTTGGTCCACAGAAGATGAGGTAAATCAGTTATTTACACTGCCAAAACCAAAAGCTGAGACACAAAGGTCTGACACAAAGCAGCAGCGCCCTGAATGAATATACACTCGGGACCTCTCGGGCATACTACTGTGTATTGAGGCTATGAGGACCAAGATTGGCACTGTCTGAAGTTTCATATTTCTTAGTGGTTTGCATTTTGAATGTCACAGTGTTTACGCATGGGGAAGTTTACTGCTGTAGCTGTGGTTTTTGTATCCAGCTGTAGATGCAATGCAGAGAGAGTGTATGTTTTCATGTTGGGCAGATGTTCGGCTGTGGTGCAGTGGCCCAGCTGGTACTCAGCGGCGGTTCCCACGGGATGTTCCTCACGGTGAACTTCGCCTTCGGCTTTGCGGCCACCTTGGGCATCCTGGTGTGTGGACAGGTTTCAGGTGAGGGGCAAAATTTGTGAATTCAACTGATTTGCCAATCCGAAAGTGTATTTTAAACATATACTGAATATACTACAAAGTAAGATCAAACATGGCTTGGATTATGACAAGAGAACAGGAACTTAAATGCAGCAGGATTACAGAGAGTTGATGTATATTTTAAAGCCTCTATTTAAGCCACTCGTATGCAGTGCTTTGCTGTAGTATATTGTTTTGCTTAAGTATAAATATAAGCTTGGGACAGCTCACGAAAGTTTGTGGTGTACAGGCATCGCAGAGTGTTGCAGTGGTTTTGAGCTGGAATTCAAACCATTCGCCAATTCAAACTCCACATTCAGTTGTTCAACCCTTCAGAAATGGTTCTTGAAATATCCAGCAGCATAAAAGTAGAAACTAGTGGTACCTTGGTTAAGTACTAAATGTCCAAGCAAGCTCCTGGTAATAAAAATAGTTTCAGCAAGAGCTATCCAAGAAACAAGCACTGATCTGTCTCTTGTAGCCTATTGTAGACTTTTTTCAAGAAAGCAGTTAGGTAATACATATTGCTATTATTCTTTTATAGGAGGTCACCTCAACCCTGCTGTGACCTTTGCCCTTTGTATCATTGGGAAAGATCCCTGGAGGAAGTTTCCTGTCTTTTTCTTCTTTCAGACTCTGGGTGCCTTCCTGGGCTCTGGAATCATCTTTGGAATGTACTTTGGTGAGTATTTTGAAATAAACTATTCAATTTCTCTAAACGCGGTGCATTCCTCCTTGTATAGTTTAATATTGCATGAGTTGCTATTTCCTCTATACTTTATGAGTGTCGTGATGTGCGCACACTGCTTCTGCAGCAGAGATTGTGGATGGGTCATATTCACTGTTCAGTCTCTGCTTCACTCCAGATGCACTGTGGGACTTTGGCCACGGGAAGCTGATTGTGGTGGGAGAGAACGCCACTGCCGGGATCTTCGCCACATACCCCTCCAAGCATCTCACTCTGGTCAATGGCTTCTTCGATCAGGTCAGACCAGCACTTCCCACCTCCACAATCTGTGTCCAGGAACAAGCACAACTCTATCGGAATAGCAAGACTTATTTTACACACATGCTGTACAGTATATACAGTATATATTGTATTGTGATTGTATTGTGATAATTTTCTTTTAAGGCTGCAAACTAACATGTTATGTTCTGCTGCTGGTCCTGTCTGCCATTGTTTCTGCAAGTGCCCTCAACTGCTGCTGTCTCACAGAGTCATGCAGTATATTTATTGAATGAAAAATGTAACAATGGTCTTCTCACAGATGATTGGTACTGCCGCCCTCATTGTGTGCATATTGGCCATTGTGGATCCTCACAATAACCCTATTCCCCGGGGCCTGGAGGCCTTTACTGTGGGATTTGTGGTGCTGGTCATTGGCCTCTCAATGGGATTCAACTCCGGATATGCAGTCAATCCTGCGAGAGACCTCGGGCCACGCCTGTTCACTGCTCTTGCTGGCTGGGGAACCGAAGTCTTCACGTAAGTAACTCTTCTCCAAAACTTCCACAGTCCACTTCTTGTAAATTGAAGTCATAAATTCAAGTAAGAAATGTGTCAAGCCAACTTTATGTTGTGACTTAACAGCTACAGTAATTGTCAAAAAGGAGAGGGATGACAAAACTAAATTATTTATATTCTTTCACATAACAATATGAATGTAATTCAAATATGTGCTTCTGAATTGTAAATATGCTGAAATGTGGAGTGGTAAAAATGGTCATTGCTTCACTCTGTTCTCTCACAGTGCCAAATCCTACTGGTTCTATGTGCCCGTTATTGCTCCGTTGCTGGGGGCGTTCGTCGGTGTGTTGGTGTATCAGCTGATGGTGGGCTTCCATCTGGAGGGAGAGGTGCGAGATAAGGCCGAGCAGGAGGAGGAGGAGGAGGAGAAGGAGGAGAAGGAGGAGAGCGTCAAGCTGTCCAATGTGAGCACCAAGGAAGCGGATTGAGCTTTCCCAATAAGGTCCTTAACAACAAGCCCCTCCACTACCCAACTCCTCCCCGCTCTACTTCAACCAGCAAATGGACCTCTGATCTTCAGATAGGCCAATACCAGCAGTGCTATATAGACCCATTCAGTCTTCTGAATCAAAGCAGAAACACACCAGCAGCCCTTGCAATGGTGCTACTCGACGGGGATTAACTGAGAGGGTCACCGGACTGCAACAGGATCTCCACTCTCCTGTACCAATGAAGCTGTTAGCGGTATCTCCACACATTCTTTTTCAGTGTAAGGTCAAAACAAATGTGTGGGAACAGCTATTATGGGAACAGATAACTTATTTCCTTTACACCTGAATTCAATTAACATTTACTTTAATGGCTAGAGCTATGTCATTGACAGAGGATTAACCTAATTCAGTCAACATAATATGGTCCTAATGCATTTCTGAGGACTACCACTGAAAGATGATACACAATTATATTGAATGGCTTCACATGAATGAGAACACAGGGTTTACATTTGCTTCCTAAACTTCCTGAATTTTCTTGTATTCTAGGATTTCAACTTTTTTGTGGTTCTAAAACTTATCACCTTGTATATTATATGAAAACAAAGGAAACTATGTTCATTTGAGCATATGTCTAACAGTGACAGCAAAACTACAGAGACATTTCTTAAATTGACAACCTGCAGGAAATAATTCATAAAACATACAGAATACTCTGACCACTATGTGTACAACAGGCCTAAGGTATGGAGGTGTGTACATTTTGATTTCTAGTAATCACTTTATTTGAGGTTACTTACATAACTTTTTCAGGTGGGAGTATTGACGACACAAGTGTATTGTAAAATCTTGGTTAATTAGAAAATTGATTTTCAGTGGATTGTTTTCTAAAATGCCAAATCTATACAGTAAAATGCATATTGTTCATGTTCAGCATTGATATGAATCAAATATACTCAATCAGAGATACTAGCAAATACATTTATGGACCAGTTTATTCATTAAGTTGAAATGTATTTGCTTTTTACTTGTATGCAAAATGCATTCTTGGGAGATAATGATGACATCTTAATTTGATATTAATTTGGCAATCCATTGAAAAAATAGGACATATGTCAGACCTAATTTAGACTAATATTACAATTTATGTTGTACTTGAATATTAATGCTCATATCAACAATCATTGGAATTGTAACTCACTTTTTTATTTAAGAAATCGGTCTACATTTAAGGAATATTAATGGATGGTTCAACTGCAGATCATTTTCTTAAATCATAATTTAAGAAAGACAAAAGTTCAGGTTAGTGTGTAACTATTTTATCAATACATGATTTTATGTTATTCATATTTTTCCAAATTGATATATATTTTTATGAGTTTATATTTGGATTTTTTTTTTGTATGCCTTATTATTATACAATATTTATCGAAACTTAAAAAATGCTTTGCATTTTAAATTGATAATACAATCACTCTGGCACTGAAATACACTCAAATGGAGATTCACAATTCCCAGTGTAATTCCTGGGCTATTTAATATTTCAGCTGCATTTTGATATCTCACGTAAATATTTAAACAAAACAGTATTATTTTATATTGTTTGATGTTCAAAGTCTGTTTGATATTGTCTTGATTTGGATTCAGTGCCTTATTCTCAAAATCCTGGGTCATATCCTGGCCAGGCGAAGAGCATCAACAAAAAACTAGAAATGTAATGTCCTTTAATTGCACATTAAACATTTTTTTTCATTTCTTGCAGTGTTTTTTATTGTGATGATAGATCATCCAGTAATTTCTATTTTAGATTTTGATTACTTTTGCAAACTGCCCTATGACTCCACAGCAAACATGTACAAACTATTCAGACTAGCTGTACTTGACAGCTTTCCTCTTTCAATTTCTAGCAAGTGTTTTAGATGTACAGTAATGAAAAAAACATGCATATACTAGCTTGTTTACTTGTGTGTTCATTGTACTGTAGGTGTGAATTTTGCATTTTGCTGTCATTACCTGAGATTTTGTTAACAGTGGCACTTTATATGGCAGCACATGTCTCTACCCAGCAAGACCATCATGAATTTACCACTTTTGAGGTGGAATATGCAGTACTAAAAGAGTAGTGTAACATTTATATAAAATGGATCAATGACCCAATTTAGTGGACCACACACAGTGCATGAAAGAGGACCGCCTCGGAGCTTTGTCACATCACGGAAGCGTTTGACTGACATGTATAGGTTCCTTCCATATCGGAATCAAGCAGTTGAAACATGCACAGCATGTTCCAGTGAGGTTGGAACTTCTGACCTCAGGATATGACCTACGGCAGGCAGCCAGTTGATGCCAAGCACCAGGGCACCATTCATCTAGCTTCTGTGGCAGGAAGAAAGCAGGGGGGAGTGAGGGTGAGAGACTAGCCAGCTAATATAAGCCACACCGTTTTGCAAGTGCTCTCACCTGGTATGAGAACTAGAAGGGGAAGACGAGTGTGGGCAGGAAAAGTGATATGCAGGTAGTATATACAGTATATATACTATATAATATATATCAGTCGTGCATTTCTATTGCTGTGCGTGTTATAAAGGATAATTGTTGTCTTATTTGACTGAAATACCATCACTGTATTTCATGATACAGTCCAGTGACAGCCTTTCTACAATACAACACATATGGTCTCACTACTATCCATGGTACATTCTGTTCCATTTAATCCTTTCTTCTATTTTTTCCCCACATAAACATTGCTCTTGTTCCTCTCATAGGATTTCTCATGCTTGTGCAACCTGTCACCTGCTACACAAACTTGGTTGTCTATTGTGCCTTAAATAAAGGCTAAATTCCTCTCAACAATACAGTCCATCTCATGTTCAAGTCAAATGTGGGAAAGCATTAAAGAAAAAAAGAAAAAGAATCAACCTATTAAAGGGGAAAAAAGAAAGTGCTAGCCTTTTATGCCAAACCATATATCTTACTGTATATGTTTGAGACAAGGGAACTTAAAAAGAAACCAAAACCAATGGTTATGGGACACAGGGGGTACTAAAGTGAGGGAAAGGGTGGGCAATGAGAGAGGGAGAATTTGGAGCAATATCATCTCATTATAGTCTTGTGGTACTGTAAATCAAGGATTTTTGTATTGTATTGTATTGTATTGTATTCTGTTGAAGCTGGGGTTGGGCAACCAGAGGAGTAATAATATAGTACCCATTTAGACCCATCGTTATCAATGCTAACATGATGCCACTAATGGTGGACTACTTGTACAATTGATTTCAACTTTATAATGAACACTAGATGCAATACTTTGTCATTTCCATCTTAATTTTTGTGAAACAATATATTCTAATGCTTATATACACTTACAGCCACAAGGAAATCTGTTTAGCTGTCCCTGTGAAATTTATACTATGAAATTAATGTTTCATCATCACATCCAGTATGCTGAAAAACTGATTAAACAATAGCACTTAATAAATAAATAATTTCTGTGGATGGAGGACTCTGTTTTTTCTTTTGCAGTGAGATTGAATACACACACGGTGGGATAATTACAGGGAGTGTGGCAGCCTAATTACTCTTGTGAAAGCCTAAACAATAGGTAGCTTTTAGGGTTAACCCTCTGTATGGCAAGGGGAATCTAAACTTTGGGATCATATTCTTTCCTTATGTTGCATAATAACATTGCCGGTACTGTATTCAACTTAAATTACTGAGAATTTGTGAATTCCATTTATTACATGCAAATATCTTGAATAGCTGTGTATATAATAATTACACCTTACACTAATTGTTCGTACACCTCAATTATGTTATATTTAGCATGGTGAATTGTGATGCAATGAAGCTTACAAAGTTTTCTTGTGAGGTCTACTAGACTCCATAGCAGCGCATTACTAATTGAAACATGCAAAGGTCGGGCTTGGTAATACAGATGTATTGCACAACAGTAATTAATAGTAGACACACATAAATTTGAATTCTTCTACACACTGCAACAGATTTGTTAAGGCTTCTGAGAGAGGTCAACCCTAACCCCCCAAAAAATTATAATAAAGTATTGCATGTGTTAATGTAGAACAGTAGCTCAAAATTATGCATCATTTTGAACGGATCCCACCAGCATTACTAGCATTCTCTCAACCCGGGCATTACTGACCCCTGCCATAGTAAAGGTTCTGAGCCTGTGCCAGCCATGTGTTCCTGCCAATAGAGCTGAGCTCTGTCCAGCTTCAGCAAGCCCCAGGCACCAGAACAACAGTGGAGAGTAGTTTAATCTCTCACATGCCTCACAAGCACAGCAATCAGTAGCAGCCCCACGCTTCACCTATATATTCACTGCCATCTTGGCTGGCAGATGATTCACGAACATCCTCAATGGCTGCTGGAAGTCTTGTGATGTCTGATGGGTTGGAAATGTTAAGCTGAACAGTTATCTGCTGTTGAGTGAGTAACCCTTTTCTGTGCAACCAGGTAATGAATGACTTTCATGTTGGCCTGACCTTGAAGATCATGGTTATTAATAGTATTTGAGATAACCTTGTAGAAAGAGTAAAAATACTCTTTAATAGAATCAGAAAACCTGCACTTTAACCATTTATTTTAATGTTTAAAAGCAGACAACCTGGACTTTAACCAGATGGTAAATTACAAATCAAAAATTGTGGAGTACAGAGCCAGATCAAGGAACAAATATGCCTTTGTCCCAAGACTTATGCATTAAATGTCAAATGCAGTTTGAGTGCATAGCTGTTTAATGTATGATTCCATACATTAGCATGAATTGGACTGAATCACACAGCGCGTTTTGCAGTGGCTTAATGCACCTCTCTTTTCATGGACCACAAGTCTTCCTGAGAGCAGCAGGGCAAGTTAGTGTGTCATGCTCCCTGTTGGCAGGACGTGAGCAGGTAGTGGTGGAGGTAGGTGAAGTAGATCACTGCGAGAGAGAAATCTGAAAATCTGTGGCAGAATGGCAAGCTGTCTTCCACTTTAAAGCTCCTATTTAATTTCCATAAAGTATTCTTCACTCAATAAATCCAATTATAAGGGAGACAGACTTACCCCATAGTGTTCATCTGCATGCATACTATACCCTCGCAATTCATCTTTACTTGTCTCTTTATTCCAGTCCCATAGCTCAAATGTTTTCTGTCAGCCATGGTTTCCCACTGACAGTTCCTCTCTCTTCTACAAGTTAGCCATCCCCCCCAACATCATGTCCCGCTGAACACCAATGTCATCCAATTTCACTTGTTCCAGCAATTACCTAAATTGCACTTGTGTTTTTATGGGAATAAAATGCCACTCATTTGGCATATAGGTAATTTGGCTTGTTTCGTTTTTTTCATGTAAACCCTTGAATAAGCATTTGCTGTAGACGGAAAATAAATGTCCATTGTGCATATTTACATTGGGTATGTGCATTTTAGCAGATGTCCCTGTGTAAATATAAGCCAGTTTTGTTTATACTGCTACAGCTTTAATTCATGAAGTGCATACTGTACATTTAACAGCCTAGGAATCATGTCAATGATTGTGACTTGAAATTCATGACAAAGGGTCATTGGGAGATGGCCTACCTGAACTACATTAACCTTTCAAATGTTTTTAGATTTGACATTTTTATGTACATGAAAGTCTCAAGACTTTCATGTGGTTTTCAGGGGTGTGACAATCCCTATTAAAATTTCAAAGCCTTGTAATTAGGAGACATTAGCAACAGGATACAAGGGAATGCAGTCAGTCAGCATTTCCGCTATTAGCCATGGTATCCATCAGAAACAGAAGGTGACAAGAGGCAGACTGCTGTGATCGTGTGTAGAGGTTTGCAATTAATGGCCCTCAAACTCAAGGCCTGCGTTTTAATACACCTTCAGGTAGAACTTTTCTTTTTACCTAAAAGTTTCCAGATGTCATTTTTTAAGATTTAAAAAGAAGGTGCTCCATTGTTATTTTGCCAAAGTGAATTCTTGCACTGAGTGCTCTAAACCTTGAATGTTGCATTAATTCAAATCATTACTGCATCAGAATAATTTTACATGGGCCAAATATTTGACACCAGCCAAACACCCTATATGGCTAGAGTATTACTAGGCACTATGCAAGATTTATGACATCCAATTAATGCAGCACCAGCTGTCTTGTTACTTGTTTCAAAGTATCAAAGTAAATATTCAGTAACAGTAGGCATGGTTGCAGAGAGCTGGATGCAGAAATGGTTTTTAGGTGAAAACCAACAGCGATGAGCCTTAAATGAATTAAACCAGTTATTTATTTAGAACATTGAAATCGTTTGGGACATTGTTTCTTTTAAATTGTATTTTTGCCTTGTGGTGCTTAGCCTGTTGTTCATCCAGCCTGGTGATCTCAAATTTCTGGAAATTAGTGCACCGACCTACATATTTCTGCCGGACTCCAAGATGGGTAAAATACATTTACACTGTGATTTGCATTTTTGCATATTTATATGTATTTTAAATTGAAACTGTACTCCGATCTTACAGATTGCACATACGGTGATTGATACAGGAACTGTAGTGACTTGAGAGACACACTAATTGAGAAGAAAAAAAAACAAAGGGGGCAAATAATGTTTGAAAAAAGGACTGTCTGAGAAGTAAATCCCATCTCCTGTAGACCAAAAGGTTATTGGCACTTCTATCCCAACATTAAGCACCAACCTCAAGAGGACAGCAGTGATGGGAGTGTCATTGCTATGCTGTTACCATGGAAATTGTGGGTATATTGCTGATGGTTTGGTTGCCCAGAGACCACCACTCCCAGCCAATGCTATGCTGCTTAGAGGAACACCTTGGAAGCTATGGACACGCCAAAATGTAGTCTGAGGCCTGGCCTTTCTGCTCCCCTCTCTCTGCACACAATCTCTGCGGGAGGCTTACTGTTGGCCATGAGAGGCAGTCTATAATGCTGTTTTTCCACTTCTTTTTTTGAGACTTTCTTTTATTGTTCGTTTTTTCGAACAATGAACAATTCAGGGCCATTGGCCTTAGTTCGCCGTGTTTCCAGGATAATAAAATAATATAAAGAAATGGATAATGAAATGTTAGAATAAGGATTCAGAATTGTATTTTCCTTGATTTTCTGAGAAAGAGCTTGTTGAGAGTAGATTAGAAGCAAAAAGAGGTGGGGTGGTAGGTATGAAAGACAGAGGTAAAATGGCACCTACAAGATAACACAGTAAACAGATAAATTAATAGGACCCCCAGCTTATTAAAATGGAGAATGGTGAGCAATGGTACCACAGGTCACCCCTTAATTAGATACCCACACTGTAGCAGTAAAATGAAATGAGAGAAATACGAGACTAAATTATGGCAAAAATATGATTTAATAAACAGCATAGTCTACAATACTGATATATTACCTCCTGACTGATGTGCATGAGTCTTATCAGCAAAGTTCCTCTTGACTGTTTTTAATCAGACGATGAGAATTATTAAGTACAGTTAAGTCAGAGAGCCCATGACCAGTAGGAGCACCCATCAGGGACAGTGAGAGCCTGCATGCCAAAATAAATAACTGCACACAGGACCACAAATCTCTCCTTTCAGAACACAGCGGTCTTAATGCTGCTAAAAGCCTTCAAGCAGTGGCCACACTGCCATCTTGTGGATAGGCACAGCACTGGCCCCACTCCACAACAGTATACTAGCCAATGCTGGATGGCAAATGTCTGTAAAGTTCTCTGTAAACAGTATATGCCTTATATTTGTGTGATTTGAGTTGGGTTTTAGGCCATCACATTTTCACATTACATTTAGTAGTACATTTTCTGTCCACGGTTAACAGAATGTAACCAGTAAAATCAAATTGTGGTTCTTTTTAGTAAACTGATGACTGCCACCACATTGCTATGGAATAGTGCTTCCACTGGTAAGTACAGAGCGGTAATGACTGATTATGCATGTTGAAAGAAACTGAAACTGTACTAATGTCTAAAATATACACTGGGACAAAACTTTTTTATAGTAGGAGGGTGCATTTGTCCGTCTTAGTAGCTATCTACTGCATCACTGACAAATATTTACTCTCCAAATGCACAAAAACGCACACATACAATAAAGTACAAAAATATTAGATTTTATCTCACATGTGCAGCATGTATTACCTTTGCTTAAGCAATAGTACAATCAAAAGCTGCATTTAAAAAATGAATTTGCATTGCATTTCCCACAAGAGGCACACTACTGGCTGCTAGGTGATGATATGGGAAAATACTTTTTGAAAGTTATTATTCATCTGTTATTTATACCTTTCATTTAAAAAAAAGAGAGCTGTTCACACCCAATACCATCTTACAAGTATCCTGCCAGCATAACAGCAAATGTAAAACATTAGAATGGTACACTGGGGTTTTTTGTGCATTTAAAAGTTTGTGATGTTTTACATTTTTGTGAAGCACTTTGTAACTGAGTAAATGAACTTCAGCGTTTTTATTACATTGATTACATAGTGATGGTATCAGCATTGTATCCATTGTCAAAACGTTGAATGAATCACCAAATACAATTTAGACAATATGTGAGTGATACAAAATCATACAGTACATGCAAGATGTTTAACCTCTACAGTATCATAATTAAAATCTTCTGTTGTACACAAACGAGTGTAAAGTTTCTTATGAATACATAAAACATCATATAATGTACTTGTAATACAAGTGAACATGTAAGATAATTACCAAAGCCAATCAGAAATTATACTTTGTTTATGGTCATTTTCACTACTTTCTTGAAATAACATCTGAAAAAAAATAGGGCAACATGATTAAGAAAAATATTAGTGAACAAAAAAAGCAAACCATTTGTAGCCATTAGTACCGTACTGAATGGAAGACAAAACCAGTATGATGTAATGGCTCCAGTCTATCACTGTATCACGGAGCAGAGTCCAGACAGGGCTGGGGTGAGAGGCAGCACATAGGGATTATCCTGAGGTGAGCTGGTCCGTAGAAAAGAGAGGAGCCGGCAGGCTGCTTCTGATGGGCTCCAGACTTGCTCTTTGGCCCGTCAGGGACAGGCTCCTTTTATAAGTGTTGGTATGGACTCCACGGTTCAAGGACACTCCCGGGGACAACACCATGGTGTCCAGCAGAAGACCGGCAGAGATGGGCCTTGAGCCCTGGGGCTGGCCCACATCCTGGAGGTCTGCCTTTCCGGAGGAAACCCAAAGGGCTCCATCTACAGTCCTCCTCCGGCGGACCTTGTGAGGATGGGCCGGCGGTTTGAGAGCTGCTGGCTGCTTGGCGTTATGCTTACCCTGTTTCTGGTGTGGTATGGGAGGGACACGGGGGTGTGACACACTGGGCTCTAGAACCTCAAACGCAGGCCAGACTTGGTGCCGGACGAGGCTAGCTGGGTCAAGCCTCTTCACTGCAGAGAGGTCTGGGAGTTTCTGGGCGCGTTTGGGATTGGAGACAGAGATGGCCGGGTTCTTTGGGATGGGGTGTTTCTCTGTGCTAAGTGAGTGGCTAACAGGCCCTCTAGAGATGCAAGGGGAGGTCCCAGTGTGGGGAGCCTGTGTTACAGTGCAGTGTGGTAGAGGATGCTTCTTCTTGTTCTCTCTTTTGGAAGGCGGGCAGGGGATCAGAATTCCTGCTTTCAGTGTCTGACAGTCATTCTGGGTCCTGTCCGCGCTGCAGGGGTGCCTGTCATTGTGCTCCTCTTTCCTGCCCGATTGGGACTCATCCTTCGCCAGTGGCCTACCTGGATTTACAGAATCTGCCACAGGGAGCTCCACTGACCTCTACAGAGACAACAGATTACAGACGATAACAGAGTCATCAGGATTTGCCTATTAACATTAAATTGTCAGTACAGACCACTCAAAAGAGGGTATATGCTTTAATATTACAGCCATGTTATTAATCATTGTGTAGGTTTCAAACCTGGATAATACCTGTTTTTTGGAAAACCAAAATACTAGTCAGAAACATGTGCTCTGTACCATGGCCAAATTCTAAATATGGCTCTCTAAATTTCACCATTCAATGGTGTTATTTTAGCTGCGTACAGAATATCTTATGCCTATTCACCATCTTTCAGGCCGCCATATGCTATATCAACAAGGTGGTGCTGTATATTGATGGTGATAGAAGAAAGTTACCACAACCGTCCGTCCTACAAAATAAATTGAGATCTTCTCAAATGCGAATCAAATCCTCTGGTACTACAATAATAAATGCACTTTTTATAGGTACAGTAAATATTCTACTGCTTTGCATATCTTCATAATCTTTATGGCTTCATGTAACGAATGTGTAAATGCTGCTAAGCAACCATCTCCCTCGGGTTTAACCCTGGAGACACTAGAGCAAAAACAAGAACAGCACAAATGAACAACAAGAAAGATTCTGCTTTTGGTTCCAAGGGAATAGTCTAATGACATTATTTAATGTAATGGCAATACTTATATTTGCGATGTTCTTGAATTCAGTCTTGAAACATGGAGGATATGCATTAATAACATCAATTAAATGATTTCATAATGAACATTTTTCTGTCAGAACTTGTTTGGGACAAGTGCATTCAGAGACTTTAAAAACATGGAATGTAATACATTTTCAGGCGGTACTGATACTTCAGCTGATCTGGAAGAAGCCTGTGAATCAGTTCCCAATGACATAAAATACAGGGAAGCAGGACAAATAATTAACAAATGCCTCTTCAATAATAAAAAATAAAAAAGAGAGAATTTGAACATGGGGTTCCTGGTGCTTAAACGGTATATTAACTCAAATAAACAACTAAAACTAGCACCAAGACCATCATTAGGGCTAGCAAAGTGGTTTTGCAATGATATCCTTAAGCACTGAAGACGCAGACAAAATAGTGATGCAAAACATGCCTCAAATTGGACAGTAACTACAGCAAAAAGAAAATATTCATAAGAGTCCTAAATGATCAGAATGCTCTCAATGACCAATTAAGAGCCAGTTCCCACACCCTGAGCTGCAGGTGAAACAAACCACCATCAAATCAACCCAGGGGATGTTATATCTGCTGCAAATCAAAATCAAGGAACAAATCCCAAAATAATTCACTAAAGAACCTAGCCTGCACTGTAGTTAGTGCACTGTAGCCTTACCTGTAAGAGGATATTTTTTGGTGTAGGTCTGGAATATACAACAGGTACACAGCCCTGTGCCCAGGAATCGATGTCACCAGGCTGGGGTTCGCTGTCCTGCTCCCAGACAGGGGCACTGTCATGCCCCTCACCTTCATCCCGAACCAGGAACTGCCATTCCAATGTGTGAACCAGGAAATGCTGCGCCCAGGCCACTGTGAACGGCACCAGCTTTCAGGACAAAGGCAGGAATCAGTTATATAGAGCTGCAATATGCACCACTATGAAGATAGCCTAATTAATTCTGCTTGTACTTAAGAAGATCAGTTGCAAAGCAGGTAGTCACCTGCTTTGCAACTGATCTGATACTTAATGCCAATTCCCTTCCCAGCACTAATATCTACATTTCAGTTTAAGTGATTCTTACTGCAAGTTAAATTGCTAACATAACACACACACTGTACAGTATTACTACTCTTTATCTTTACCTATAAATTGTGGCTTAAATTCCATTGCAGGAACCATTACACATGGTATCAATAAAATTATAGAAAAGATCATTTTATTAGGATTCTTATAAAAGTATTTTTTTTTACAAATGTCTTATAAACTCCAATGTATTATAAAGTCCAATGGATAAAGCCAAAATATTATGACCGTGAAGTATACAATACAATTGTTTGGAAAGTCAAATAATAAAATAATACCATATTATGAATGTGCAATGTACTGTATGTTAGCTTGAAATATTTAAAAAAAAAGATAACTTCACCACATTCTAAGAGTGAATGCATGTACAGTACTTTCATCTCTCAAACATCAATATTAGGTTAGAGTTAACTCCCTCTGCATTTTTATAAGTAATATTATTATGATTTTTCATCTCCCAGCTCCCAACTCATTTCTGTTATAAAATAAGTGAAGGACTCATTAATAAAAATATATGCTTGGTGCTCTGAAAGCCCTTAACATAAAATATAATTGTCAAGGATGCAATGCATGGAGGTTTTCTCTTTCACAAGAACAAAGCTTTATTACAACTTGTTTCAGCAGTACAGCTGGTGTGTTCCCATGTTAATGTGTTACTTATTGTTTACAAAAGTCGCACAGACCAAAGTGACTAATGTTTTGCTCCAGGTAATGAGAAACCTAGACAACACTCTGGCATTATACCGTTGGCCAATACTAGAAACATCATTAGATTTAATTAGTAAAAGAGCTGGAAAGAGTGCTCAGTTTCCAAGTATTTTAACAAATAAACCATCTTATGAAACCACTGCAAAACCACCTCAGTGTACCAACACCTCACTGTAGTGTGCTCACCTGTCTTTGCAGGTAAACCTGGTAGCACTTCTTCATCACATTGCACAATAGCTCATCCAAAACTTCAGCCACCACCTCCTCTCCCTCTTCCTGTGCCACCATATCCATCCATTCAGATTTGCTGAGGTGGCCTGGAGCAATGTTGTCACTGTCAACATGGTCGTCTGGCGAGGGTGGAGGTGGAAGCACAGGTGCGGGAGCAGCACGACTTTTATCGGCTCGAATTCTGGAAGCCGAGCGTGACATTGATACTAGGAGATACTGTCGGTGCAAAAATGATTAATCTCTTTACTTTATCAACAGAGCTTGAGAACAATGCTGATACCGATAAAATACTATGTATGGAAAGTGTCTTTACTCTTTATTGTTAACATATCATAGGTAAAATTCAATTTTCATGAGAGGAAGCCTCTACCCAATGCCCCTTATTCCTGGGCAGAAGGAGCAATGTTTTAAAATAAAATACATTACAACACGATACTGAATTTTACACAGCCAGAGTGCAAGATTAAATGTATGCACTTACACAAGTTATTGAATAATTTGCTAGTCAGCAAAGCACACATAACTGAGCAGCAAGTTAGCTAACGTTACAAAACTAGCGTTATAACGAATTTAGACTGAGATAGGTTAACAGAATTGTCATTGAAACCTGAATAAATTCGAACTTACTTCAAAGGTAGCTAAGCAAGCATTTATAGTTTTTCCACGAATAGCTAAAACGAACTATTTTAGGGGTTAAACTATAACGATTGTTGTCTCTTTCCAAAGGCACTGGAGTAGAATCTCTAACGGTACTTCGTCTCCCATGCCACAAGAGTATTATGCGCTAGCGCGACTTCATTCTGGGAAGTCTTGTGTCTGAGCGCGGTTGCCTAGCAACACCATTGCGTCGTTCCTACATAGCTAACTGAGCGAGCTAGCTAGGATCCCCTGTGAAATGGGATCAAGCCAATGAGACAAGGTACTTGTCCCAAATTACAGTCCCAAATACAGTTACCAAGAAGTGTTTGGGACGTGAATTTCAATGAAATTGGTAGTTTCCATGAAACAACCAGTTAAAAAAAAAAATCCGTGTAATTGGTCGCATTTCGCTGGTTGTCCACAACGCACGCGTGCAGATTCACTGACTTCTTACAAAACTGGAAGGGAAGGAAGTTATTGGCTGCCTTCAAGCCGTTTTTCAGGCGATATTCATTTTTGTCTTCAGGTAATCGACATCATATTAAAATCGCTAGATCTGCGCAGATGCAACGACGTTTTATGAAGCAGAACCCAGCTAAGCTACGCATCTGTCACTACAGTTATAGCTTGGGTTGCAATGCAAGAGGATTGAACAGCAATGGGCTAGCTAACATAAAACATCTCTGTTGGATAGTCTAGAAGTTTTTGTAATAAATAATAGCGATTTCCACAGAACACTACAAACAAACTAAGTTGTTCGTCTTGCCTGTTGTGTAACTTGGTGCGCTAGCTAGCTTACCCAGCTGGCTAAATGACTGAGATCATCATCACGGCTTTGTACTAACGTTAAGCCTATCAAGATGGCAAACTGGCAAACTGGCTAACTTACTAGCTAATATAGCTCAACTTCCTAGCTACTTTCTTGAAATATCGACAAGGTAAGCATGAACGCATGAATACGTTTTGGTTTATCTAGCTAGCTAATATAACGTTAGCCAAGTAATCCTTTGCTTGAAGCGGTGGTTTTGTATGCTGCTCCTGTTGTTGGGTAGCTAGCTAGAGCTAAGTAAGTTAAACTAACTAGGTAGCTAACTATTAGCTGGCAAGCTAACGTTAATATAATTAAAAAGCGAATAAATCGCTAGCCTAACCATCCAGGTAAGTTCCAAGACAAGCCATCATATGTCAAAGCAAACGTTAGCTAACGTTCTAGTACTGTTAGCACTAGCTCGAATCAACATTAATCTTAATACTAGCTAGCTGTATTACTAGCAAACGTTAGCTGATGAAATCGCAAAGAACGAATTTGCTCAGTTAGATAGCGATATGATTTTGTGTTGTCTGCCGCGTCCGTGTATGTGCGCGCGCGCGTGTGCTTGCATGAAAAAAGTTAAATGGGTAGCTAACTTGTCTTAATAAATAGTTATAGGTAAATTACGTGTAGAATCAAACAATTCACGTGTGGATTAAGTGCAGATTCTTATCTTATGAAATTATGTCTTTATATTTTTGGTTTTACCTTGTATAAATGACAGAACTCGTTATGCAGCCTTCTACTGTACTGTACTAATGTTAGGGACATATTCATATTATAAATTAAAGTAGCCATGTTTAGTATTACTAGTAGGCTTTTTTTTGGTAAATCAACATATCCTTCTCATGCAATGACTACTTGAAGTCTGTGACCCATCACCAGAATCTGTGGATCTTCTCTGGTGATGCTCTACCAGGCCTGTGCTGTTTCTTCCTGCTTGTTTGGGGGGATATTTGGCTTACATTGGCACTGGCAATTTGTTTTGAGGCATTAGCTTGAACCTGAGCTGATATGGGCAATTGCATGGTAACTGACATTACTGCTGGATATTTGGGCGGTAAAGCCCAATAGAGCTAAATAATATAGACTGATGAGGGTTATTTCCTCCTGAGTGTCCTGTTTTCTTTTCCTGTTTTTCTTTTTCTTTTTTTTTCTTTTTTTGTTGGTGTCAAAATCCTGGATGCTGCATTTTGTGTGAGTTGCTGCCATTATTATTATTATTATTATTATTATTATTATTATATATTTTTATTTATTTATTATTATTAATATTATTATTATTTGGTATCCCAGTAAGCAGTGCATTGCAGTAATCAAAGCGAGAGAACATAAAGGCATCAGTGTTTTTTTTTTTTTGTTTTTTTTTGCATCTTCCAGTGTGAGGTAGGTAATACTTGAAATCCTTATAATGCAGTCTATATGTGACTTAAAGTCAAACTCAGAATCAAGAATAACGCCAAGGTTTTTTACTTCAGGCTTAACCGGTAGAACTAGACTTCCAAGTTTAATATTAAGCATAGTATATTAAACATAGTCATGCTTAATATTTTATCCCCTCTGTCCATTTGTACCAATTATAAGAATATAAAAGGGCTGTAATGTAATAGGAGTTAGCATGTTCTCCCTGTGTGCGTGTGGGTTTCCTCCAGGTACTCTGGTTTCCTCCCAGAGTCCAAAGACATGCAGGTTAGGCTGATTGGAGAGTCTAAATTGCCCGTAGGTATGAGTGTGTGAGTGAATGGTGTGTGTGCCCTGCGAGGGACTGGCAAACTCTCCAGGGTGTATTCCTGCCTTTCGCCCAATGTATGCTGGGATAGGCTCCAGCCCCCCTGTGACCCTGTTCAGGATAAGCGGGTTAAGATAATGGATGGATGGATGGATGAATGTAATGTAATATAATGTCATTCTGTGTGATGAAACTGCAACGTATAGAAACACACTTTCATAAAAGCTGAGAATCTGCACTTTAACTACATGTTAATTATCTAAGATTGTGGATTACAGTGCTAAATAAACCTGGACAAAATGTGTTTGCGCAGAACAAAAGGTTTTTTTTTGTATTTGTTTTTTTTTTTTTTTGCAGGAGACCAGACTGAGCATGTATCACAAAGAGAAGAGCATTCAGATCAAGAGCAGTGCCTCTGCGTTGTACAACAACCTGAGCGTGCTGCGCATCGCCCCTCGTTCACTCACCTACTTCACCGTGGTCCATGCCAACGTCGTCAACATGGTGAGCGCCTCCTGGGACGGCCTCAACTTCTCCCATCGCCAGCTGCAGTCCAAAGAGGGCAACATCGCAGCCAGCTCCTCGCTCATCATGCAGGTATGCCAGGTTTTGAGGCTGAATTTGGACAAGCATAATAACGCATCATATATTTTAGTCTGAGCTTTGCAATGAAGGGTGGAAGCTCACATCTGGAAAGAGCATTATGTGGCACCTGGCAGCACCTGGCACCTGGCAGCCATTTTGAACCTGAAAAGAACCCCCTCCATATATTTATTTTGACTGTTCTTGGTAATGGTCAGATTACCATAAATCTGCCATATTTACTGTAAGTACATCTAGATAGAGAACATAGAGCGTTTAGAATATAGAAGTTTAAGGAGTAACGTTAAAAAACCCTTTACATGACTTTGCAAGAGAGTAGTGATCATGTTTTCTAAATTTCTTGCAGGCATCATGGTGTGTTCTCCCTTCTCGAGAGCTTCTGGTGCTCACCTCCCAGAAGGGCATCCAGGTGGGTGACCACTTAATTTAAGAATTACTCCATTTGTTAAATGTGTGTTATTAATTAATCCTTCTTCCAGATGTATGAGTCAGATGGATCCATTATGGTTTATTGGCATGCCCTGGACATTCCCGAAACACCCACAGGTACAAATTAGATTTTCTTCCCCCCACAGTTGTTAAAAAATATTCTAATTGTGTCAAGAGGGATCTTACTAATAGAATAAATGTTTTATGATGGATAAGTAAAATGATTCAATTTGACTGGTGTATGAATTTTCTCTTTGTTATATCTTAGCCCAGGCAGTGTTTGCTCGGGGCATAGCTGCTGTAAGGGAAAACTACATCTGCGTGGGTGAGTATCCCAATCTGACCTCATCTCGACACCAGAAGGCAGGCCCTGTTTTCCCATAAAACCAAGCATTTCACACTCATACCACATCACTTTCTGGCCCTGTTTTGGTCCAGTTCTCACCCACATCACGCACTCACACGCATGTACGTCATCTTGCTAATCCCTCTTTCTGTGCAGGTGTGTCATCTGGCTCAGTACTGGTGTTTGACATTCCTAGTAAAGGAAGCAACATCATGCTGTCAGAGGTGTTGGAGGAGCACAGGGAGTCCGTTACAGACATGGCCTCAGAATGTTCTGGCAGCCAGGTACGACCCCCGCCCACACACACACTCACATCTGCCCTTGTTCCACTCCTTCCGCCCTTGTTCATTTGTTCGTTTTCCCATCTCACTTACATTTCAGTTCCTATCTCCTATTTCTGCCTCATTGTAACCCAGGAGTGCATTGCTGACCTCGTCACAGCAGATGATTCTGGAATCCTCTGTGTCTGGAAATCTGGGGAGGACTTCCAGCTGCTCAATAAGATCCCGGGCTTTGAGTAAGTACTCATGGGAGGCCAAGAGAGGAGAGGGGAACGGTTGTGTAGAAGAGATTGAGGAGCGTCTGTAAAGAGGAATGGTGTAGAGAGGGCGAAGAGCAATGATACCGAGGGAGACGGAGCTGGCTAACGGTGGTTTGAGATGGTCACTGTCTTTGCCACAGTGTCTGCTGCTCCTCAGTGAAGTTGTGGAAAGGGACAGTGGTGGCAGGATATGGCACAGGACAAATCCGGCTGTATGAAGCTGTGACGGGGATTGTGCACGCGGAAGTCAATGCTCACGCACGCTGGATCTACTCCCTGGACATTGCCCCCTTCTCTGGCCTGGTGAGGCAGTGTCCCCTCTTTATTGGTCAGATTCATACTAGATGACCATTCTTAAATGTAGCAAATGCTGTAGAGCATCTTGATCATTATTAGTAAGCATGCAGGAAGGATTTGGTGAAGGCATGGGATCAGTGGCCCCTCTCTTGTCTGAACCCCCCCTCCTCATTTCTGGCTGTTCACAGTTGCTGTCTGGCGCTGAGGATTCCCTTGTGCGAGTTTGGCATCTCACGCTAACCCCAGAGACGAACAGTGTGGAGGTAAAGAAAAATGCCTCCTGCGTTTTCTTCTGCCCTCTCTCCTCATGAGACCGCCCGTCTGACTCTCAGTCTCTCCCTGCAGATTGAGCACCTGTACAGTGAGTGTGTCACCGACACCCAGATCTGCGGAGCCAAGTTCTGCGATGGGGATGGATATGCTTTCGCTGTGACCGGATATGACTTGAGCGAGATTATCCGCTACACACAGGCGTAGTGTGTGTGTATGTATGTGTGCGTGTGCGTGTGCGTGACACTTGTGCTATGTTTATGCTGCGATGTTATGCTTTCACAACAACATGAAAGGTTGCCTGGAGAGCAGCATTCATTTATGAATACCACATTCATAGAAAAGGGATCAGGTCTGAAAGGTTGTCTGCTTCATATTCTGGACCTGGGGTGTCCAATCTTATCTGAAAACGGCTGATGTGAGTTTTTTGTTTTAGTCCAGCACTATGACACCCGATTCAATTAATTAACAAATTATGATGTTTAATCGAGACTTTGGCCATGTCTGAAACTACTGTGTCTTCAAAATATGTACTGTCTATTGAACCTACTGCCAAAGTATACAAGGACAAGATGTGTTTATGAATGCAGTCTGTGAGTACACTAGATGAAAAAGTTAAGTAGAGAATATTTCCTGTGAATGTAGTGTACTTTAATATACATTTTTCTGAATTTTCCCTGAATGTGTTCACTAGCAGACTTCTCTGGAAGGAGGAGGCTGAGCCATCTATGGGTCCAACCATAGTGCAACGCCATACCGTTGAAAAACAGCATGGGGAATATGTCATGCAGTATATTTAGTTACACTCAGTGAAATCCTTACAAAATGTAGTACCAGTACATTTAGATAAACATTTTGGCTACTTAACGACTGGGCCCTTGTCACCTGGCCTGAAATGGAAATGGCAGGGCCAGGATAACAAAAATACAATGTAGGTCACCATTTTTTCCTGATCAGGAAGACGGTAGAGACTGCTTGTGAAAGTAGGGGTAATTTTGTCTTCTATCTGGTGGCATGCGTACATTGGCTGGCACCTGTGAGTGTGAAGTAGACTGCAGTATGTTCTATGACAGATGTACCTATTAGTCATGGTCCACAGAAGTGCAGATTTGGTACCATGGTGTTCAGCAGTCACCCACATTTTAGCACAGGATTTCATTTTATCCTGACCTGTTGACTTAGAGGTACCAAATGCGTGATATATACCCTTAAAATATATTTATGAATACATTTATTTTAGAAATTGTATATGTAATTGCACAGCTGATTTGGTACATATTTGTTTAGTCATGATAGTGCTTTGAATGTCAATAAAATCTGTGGAATATGAGTAGCAGATTTTTGCTATTTTAATTCCTTGGTGGTATTCCGGTTATGGTTTTATTTAATGCTTTTAAACCTGACATTCAGTTTCATTGGTTTGCAAATAAATATTTAAACAGACTATTTAAACACATTCCTGTCTGTGGGATGGATTCAGTTCACATATTTACCAGCAGATGGAGATAATGTACTTGAAGAACTTGAAGAAGGTTTAAAGCAAAAGTAGGTAGATATGGAAGGGTTCAATTATTTATTTCAATTAAAAACTTGTTTTTTGTATTTTTTGATAAACATGTACATTTTACATTTTAGAACAACATGTTATATTAAAAAGATACAAGAAAATAATCCTGTACGATTACAGAAATCCATTGTGCATTTTATTCCAGTTGGTAATCTGTTTAATCTTGCCTCTGTCTAAGGCGGCTGAAGCATGTGGCACATACCCTGTTCATGTCAGCCATTCTGACCTGATGTTGTCAGCGATGTAGACCTGTACTCTGTGTACATTCTGTTCCACTTTGGCCATGGATGCACTATGGTGAAACATTTAGCAGACGGATAAGTTGTTTCCCAATTGAAATATGTCGACGGCCTCTAGGAGGGAGGTGCCACATGTAAGTGTTGGTTGGAGGTGAAATGAGAAGTTGATCTAATGGAATATAGTAGTGAAATACAGCGTGTGCAGACAGACTGAGTGGATGTGGACCTCCAGACAGACGGGACATGGATGAAGCCCCAGGTCGCTGGGCTCTGATGGTGTTGCGTAACCCTGTCCCAGCAGCGCTGGAGCAGAAAGGTGGCCTTAAGGGTACTGTGCACAGCGGAGGAGAGTAACAAACGCTGTCCCACTCAATGCTAATCCAATAGTGCTCTCCACCATTCCGGCACAGTGCCTTCCCCCAGGGTACAATGCAACTCATAGTGCACTACACACTCCCTCTGCTATGCAGCTGCATACTGTATGCTCTCATATTTTGTGTTGCACAATATATCCACAACCCTGTTTATTTTTTACTTGTAAGAAATTGTGATTAGCAAAATATAGCAATGGTGTTGCCCATACCAGTTGACCCACATGACTGAAGATTTTGAAGTGAAATGCATTGAATGCTACAATTAGATGCTAATCAAAATAAAAATGGCAAGTAAAAGCTTTGCTTTAAAATAAAACCAGTTTATTTCTCATGATAAACTGGTGTAAAACCTGCATCTATTTGATTCTTTGATGATATTGACCGGCCTCATGGATATTTCAGTTTCCATTTCTGGTACACTTTAATTGGGCCTCATGCAATGAAAAAGTTGAATTCTTTTCAAAAATTTCTCATACCTTTTTTGAACGAAGGGCTCATACGAGTGTGCGTCGTTGGATGGATGGATAGCCAATGGGATTAACACTAACAAGGGACCTGATTGGGTAGACTGGTTCCTTTGTTTTTGGCGAAACATAATGATACAGCAAACCTTTGATTAACGTCTTTTGTTTCCTGAACAATCTACTGAAATGCTTTTCTGAAAACATTTGAGGTGAGAAATAAGCAATGCAGGTGCTGCCTCTTGATTCATATTTGATCTTCGATTCTTAGTTTGAAAGTTTGATCCGAGTTTGGTGTGCCAGGTGAGGTGTGCTGACATGCACTGCAAGGCTCTTGTTTACATGACTCACATGACAGGTCAAGACTACTCATACATGTTCTTGCATGAGGCCAGTTGTTCCCTAATATTTGTGTCTGTCAAGGTAAAAGTGTGGGTTTCAAATTTCACTCACTAGCAGTAATGACCCCATTAACAAAACCCAGTAGACGGACACCAACATTTTTTATTTATTAGAGGCTGAAATAGATATTATAAATAAAGCATCTTCTGCTTAAGACAATTTTCACTAAGAAATGTGAGCTTCTGTCACAATATTAAGCATTCAATGGTATGCAAATTCAATCATTAATGCAGGATAATGGCCAGACTGAATGGGGGCGCTTATACCACTGTCAAGAGTAAGTTACTGAACACTTACTATCCATCCCACCCTAATTTCTGGGAATATATATATATTCACAATTTGAATCCTGTTTCCTGGACTACATACAACTTTATGGACTTAACTCTTAACTCTTCAGAGGGTCTCATTTGAATCTTATAATGCTCACTACCTGATGCAATCCAGTCCTCCCGTCTTAAAGTGTGTAATTGTTAACACACATTCTACAGGGTAGCCATGATTTAACCATCATTCTCTTGGGATAGGAATGTGTGCATGTACTTCTGTCCTTTTATGCTGACAACAGCTTCTGGTTCTTCCTCACTTGAATGGCAACAGAGAACAAGAGGAAGAAGTAAACATAGAGGGAGATTATTCAGTGATGAGGATAGTGCTATAGCACCATACGGAGCTAGTGAGTGTCTCGGAGGGAGTAAGCAAGAGCACATTGTATTAACATAAACAAGAGAAGAGAGGAAAAAGTTGTGCCGAAGGGACAACTGGAGCAGGGTGGAGACTGCTGGTTAGGCCCAACAAATATACATGCAATGATCCCTTAAAATGATCCCAAACTCAAGCATCAATACGAGATCTAACACCTTGGGAGCACAATTTCCAGTGCCATACCAAGTCTATATTCAGCAGAGAAGCTTTCTGCTCATGTGCATGACTGCTAAATAAACATGAACATTCCGCCATCTGCTTTAGAATAGCAGGGTTGCATAGCAGTCTGTTCCGATCTGTCCTCACTTGGACTTGTAAATTCATGATGGATCTGTCAACCTAAAATGCAAGCCTTGACGTAATCGATTCTTTTATGTACTTGCTGTGGTCAGTCCTGGTCAGTCCTTTGTAGTGTCCTGTCAACAGTACAAATCAGATTTGCAGTGTCCCACATTATGTGCATTATAGTTGAACCAAGAAGGGTTTCCTTTCCCCTGGTCTGAACTGAATATAATGCTTAGAGAGGAATGTCCACAGAAATATCAGGTGGCCTAAAAATCTGAAATCTTAATAAACACAATCGCAGTGATAATTCACACACTGTCATTGTCTTGTTTCAAAATAATTAATTGCATTCTTGAATCTATTCACTGTCTATTAGTACTGTGCATTATCTGTTTTATAATATGAAAATATTTAGCTTGGTTATAAAATATGTTGTATGATGTATGTGCATGACTGGGACCCACAAGTTCAGTGCCACGATAAGCACAGCTGTTTGAGGTCAGAACTGTAGAATCTCTCCCCACCTTCAAGCGCAAGCTGAAGACACACCTCTTCAAGCAGCACCTCTCCCCATCCCTCCCTACCTCCCTGTGAACCTTAATTGTTGTCTCTGTGACTTGCTTTGTGTATCGGTATTTTTAGTTGGCTAGGTAAGCAGTGTTTGGATAGTTAACTTTGGTCACTTTTGCTCTGTTTGTTTGTTTCTTTGTTCTCAAAAAAAAAAAAAAAAAAAAAAGGCCCTCATCCTTATCTTTGTTGTACAGGTAGCAGTTGAAATTGTACTTCCCTCTAGGGTCTTTCAGCGAACCTATCCCTGGTTATGGGTATGCACTTTGTTGTACGTCGCTCTGGATAAGAGCGTCTGCCAAATGCCAATAATGTAATGTAATGTAATGTTGAGCAAGGCCCTTAACCCCACATTGCTCCAGAGGGGATTGTCTCCTGCTTAGTCTAATCAACTGTAAGTCACTTTGGATAAAAGTGTGAGTTAATCTGTGATGCTTAGTACATTTCATTTACATAGTAACTCTGCCGCATTTTTAACAGGATGAATGTTTGGCAGAAAACCTAATTATGATTTTGATCTATCTGTATTAAAACTATTGCACAATAAATACAGTACTGGTGCAATGGACAGAAGACACATTTCCAAACATTCCAGTTTCCTTTTACCTATTGATAAATGAAACATTGCTCTCGTCAGCATGGTGCCCATGATCGGAGTGGCTTTGCACCTTGCTTATTGATGCCTGTTTGAATCAAAGTGTTCCCAAAAATAAGCGTGTGACAACAGGGGAGAGCTGTAGGCGGAGCACCAAGAAACTGGCAAGGAAGCTGTGAGAGATGGCAGTGTCTGCAGTGCCAAGGGGATTAACGCTTTAATGCCCCCCAGTAAAGAGCCTGAAGCCCGCCCAATCACTGCCTTCGTCACAAAGAGAGAAAACACAATGCTTTGCATGTGATTGGTCTGCTCTCCAGAACTGCACAAAAACGTTATGTTGACCACAATTGCACCTTGTATCAACACAGCATTTCAAGTAAATATTTTTATATTTTTAAATGCCTCCATCCTTTCAGATAAGCAAGACTAAATCAAATTCATTCAACCATTAATTTATTCTATGACAATTCGTTATTTATATTTACAACATAAGAGACATAAAGGGCCAGTTTCACAGAAACAGTTTAAGCTTAGTCTTGGACTAAATTTGATGACAAACTGTCATAAATCCCATGACAAACTGACAAATATGTCTGCATCATTGTAACTTCTCCTGTTGCCAAAACATTTCCTTATTGCTGAATCAGCATCTCATTAGCCCTTGTGTAACTGCAGTTCTGTCTTGAATTACACTGAGTCTATGATTTTGCCATAGAAGTTTGAGTTTTTTTTACAGATCAGAGTGTGGTTTTTGGTTTTGTGTTACCGTTTTGCCAAAATGGTTAATCATTTCAGGAAATGTTCATTAACTGTTGAGAAAAGCTTTTACAGTTTATCACATCAGTGTTGAGTGGTTTGTCAGTAGTATATATGCATCAGATGGCTTTAGTGTGCCATCTGAAGGCAAAGCTTGACTTAGATGGAAGATAACATGCTTTTAGTAGTGATTTTGCTATATTAACTTTGAGGTTTATACAGATCAATGTCAGGATTTTGGTTTCATGTCTTGGGAAATGCAACATTTCAATAAATCTGTCTGTTGGGAGAAATGGTAAGATCAGCTGAGTGCAAGGCCAGTCAGTCCAGAAAGGATGGGATAGATTCATATCCTCTGGGAGACATTCAGGAGTGATGGCGCTAGAGGACATGGTGCATTCACAGATTTACCATCTCAGTGTCTTATGATGTTCTCTGGGAGGCCATGGCAAAACACATACATCATCTTAGGACCTACTCAGTGTTAGCTTATGCCACCATCCTGCCTCCCAACTCATATGGAAAGGACAGAATAGGCCGCTAACTGCATGATTCCCACATACAACATGTAACACTTCTGATCCTATGAACACGTACAGTTCAACAGACTAGAAGGAAATTTGCTGAACATTAACCGCCAGCACTGGATTTAATAATGAAATACAATGATATGGACAATGGTGACATGAGGGCCCACTCGCTCCCATCACCATACAGGCACTATCTCTCTCTCCTTATCCCTCTCTCACTCTCTCACTCTCTCTCTCTCTCTCTCACACACACACACACACACACACACACTATTATTGGCCGTTGGTGTCACAAAGAAAAACAAAGAATGGAAATGTGAGTAATCTTTAACAAGATTGCACAAGAATGTCAGGGCAGCAGCCGCACTCATCACCGTTTCCATAGTGACCACAAAGTGCAGCTGGAAAAGTGAGGCTGCCACGCAACAAACCTGGCTCCTCTTTTAACATCTATTAATAGCACCCAGTAGTGGGCAAGGCTTGAGCGAATGACACCCCTCAAGATTATGTCCTGCTGAAAACAGAGAGCTTTTGGCAGACGGTAAATCCATGGGTAGCCTCAGGTCCCCCATTTGCTCTGAGCTTGGTCCTGATATGGAAAGTGACACTAAGAGCCACAATTCTACTGGGGGAAAATGTATTCATGATTGTAATATGAAATCTGGACCCCCAGACAGACTTCTGAACTGCAGTCCATATTAGCTCTTAATCACTGAACTTTGGCTGATGGCCTCATTTTCTAAAAGCAAAGATAAACATTAATTAGGATCACTTCCATCAAGTGCAAGGTTTTTTCAGGCCCTTTTGGTTTCATGCCTCGACAATGGTCTTCTAGTCAGACTAGTTCACAGGAATTTAGGTTTACAGTGTAAAATATGTATTTCAGGTTTCCGGGAAGCCTTACATCTATTTCACACACAGAAATTATTATTGATTATTAGTAACATTGTGTCTGAATGACAGGTATACGGGTGAATTGTGCAGAGATCATGAGGGCACATGAAAGGTTCACAATGAAAAGAGTCAGGGTTAGTCCCCACACGTGCCTCGACTTTTGCGCCTTTGTCCAGGGTCAATTGGCAGTTCTGTAATGGCCTTTTGTAGGGGGAGATCAGGACAGACAATGTGCAGGCTTTAGGCCACGGTGAGGGCAGCATTGTGAGGATGGACACAACAATGTTTGGGGACACTGAGACTGCTGAGTGAATTTAATCTGTCTGGGATTAGCAGCCCCTTTCATCTGTTTTGCGAAGCAGGCCACCCACACTTTGTTGGAATCAGCCTACGCAAGCCTTTCCAAAGCTCCAATCAGCACTTTCTCCCTCAACCACAGTGGCTTGCAGGCAGACTGTATTCAAGTCAAACCCCTTCCATTTCACATTATTCCAAGTCATAATCAATGGTATTTGGGGCTAAACAAACATCAGACACAATCATTTCAGAACACAATGAAAGCAGGGTGAAGACCACATATACATACTGCTCTGAGGTACCATGCTGTCCCCATTATAACAGGTGCATTTATATAGCGCCTTTATACAAAGTGCTGTACAAATGATGCTTCTAATTCATCCATTCACACACACACCAACTGTGATTGGCTGCCATGCAAGACAACGATCAGCTCGTCAGCATTTTGGGGTCAGATGTCTTGCTCGGGGACACTTCAACACATCCGGGGCGGGATCAAACCGGCAATCTGACAGCCAGACGACTACTCTTGCCACCTGAGCTAATGTCGCCCCTTTAGATCTCAGTCAACTAAACTGACCCTAATCACTTATTGAATGAAATACCACCACAGTACATAGTACATGCTACACACTAGCTCTCTCTGTTGAACATGACAAGGCTTCCAATACACTCCATGATAATCTTGTGAATACTCATCAACACTTTAAATAGTTATATTTTGAAATCGCACTGAGATACTGAGAACTGAGAACTGCTCATCTTGACATGACATAATAATTCCTGATTGGCTACAATTGTGTTTTCCGCAATTGGCACAAACACCTGCTATTCCAACATCTGAGCTGAGCTACACTTCTACACATCTAGAAAAAAGGGAAAATTGGAAGATGAAAACTCTCCTAGCCCTCTTTGTTAGTTTTTTTCCTTCAAAGAGGAAATGACATGCTCTCTACAGTATATCAATGGGCTCTCTTTAATACAGGACATTGAATCACTACAATGCATTTTTCGAATCATTTAAGGGATGTGGTGATCACACCTGCTTAACAAGTAAACAATCTCATAATATGCTGCAACCTATACATGTCCTGGAACTAATATTCAAGCCAGGCTGTGACTGCAGGGGGTATGCTATTACATCACATATTGGACAGCAGATAGCCTAATTGTGGCTGGAACAGTTACATATTTTCAGACCAAAACAGTTACCCAGGGTTTTGTTCACAGAGTCACATCAAATATACAGTAGTGCTGACGGAGGTGATATTGTGATAGAATGAGCTTGTCAACATTTTTTAATACATACTTTTGCAAACACTGTAAATCATTATTATTTCAACCACTAATTAATCTAATTAATTTTAGCAAGTGTGAGCTTGTGTATGACAACTGTCAGACTACTGTATACCCCTAGAATGTCAGCTCATGTCATAATTATTGTAGCATAACTAATAAAAAAGAAGAGTATATTATAAAATAGTATTTTATTTGGTGTGGACCTAATTTCATTTGGAAAGGTATTTGTATTAGAACATCGCGCGGTATAGGCTCTAGCTACAAATAACTTAACTCCGAAAGACTGCGTGATAAAATTAAACATGTACTGAGCTCGCTGTAATCGTGCACTAGACCTATGTTTTGAGTACAGTGAGAAGGCAAGGGCTGGTGATCCACTTTATGAATGGAGGGGCGTGGCAGTGACTGTGAGTGACGGAGAAGAGGGCGGCAGTGTTTCACTGAACAAGAGCTGGTACAACTGGGCGCAGCAACCACAGAGACAACGCCACCAGAGAAGCCAGGACAGAACTCTCCGGGCAAATTTTGGTGAGGTGATAAAGAGTCTCGCTTGGCAATCAGGCACTGCGAGAATGAAATGCAACTATAACAGGAGAAAACACATTTGAAAGGGCTTCAGTGAAACAAAGGGCTGTCTTTCGATATCTCAGATGTGCTCTCTAGCTGCTGTCGATGAATATTTCGTTAAGAGAAACAATGTCCTTTAAATAGCGTTAGCTTTTTACAAATATTTAGTAAGGCAAACATAGACGAGGCGACTTAATTTAGATAAATTTGAAAGCTACTTAATTTAGATTCACTTGTTGGCTAACTGACAACAATAGCTTTAGGCTATAATATCATCGACCCCCCCAAAACAGTCAGGAAATAAAGCACAGACATGTAATCATTTATAAGTTGTCAATGGAAAACAATAGACATCAACTAGCCTGTCCGTATTGAGTGAAGTGAGAGAAATAAACTCGCCCGCATGTACCCCCTTTTAAGGCGTGGAGGCAACAAAAGGACATGGAAACTCGCATCAGCACCACAGCACACAGACACAATAATAATCAACCATCATCTGCAAGATTATCGTTTCTAGATTTGGCAGTAGGCTATAGACTGTTCAAACATTGCATTCTTCGTTTGAGCTAGAATCGGTGGGAAATCAGCAGCGTTTGGCTACGGCGTTGTGCGAACCTCTGGATCTGGAGTAGCTAGTGGACAAGAAAAGCGATAGACGCCGAATCGCTGCGGGTCAAGTTCCAATGACCCGAACGCCAGCTAGCAACGGAGTTGAAGCTAGAGTGACTGCAAGTTCTAGACATCGTAGTCAGAAGGGCAGAGAAGAGCAGAAGAAAGAACAGAAGAAATACAGCAGGAATCCAAGACCGTGTAAGGGAGGGAGGAGGGTGTAGTGAAGGATTGGATCTAAAAGTGGAAGCCGTGACTAATAACTCCGAGATCGATTTCTAAGGTGAATTACCGGTTGAAGGTAAGGCAAGCGCGTTACACTTCGCTTACGCAAAAGAATGTCGTTCCACCCATGGTCTCCTTAGTTTTTTACTCAAGTAGACACTGTGACGTTTACAATGATGACTTGAGGCTACTGCATGCCAATACTTGGAACTCACTGCCTTCACTTTTTTTTCGCATTTAGCGGACAACATTCATGATGAGAACAATACTTATAATAATAATAGCCTATTAAAAACTATATTAATCTATACCAGTAGGGCTGTTTTTGATTAGGCCTATCGTCGCTTCTTTTGTGTGCATTGAAAAATGCCAGCCTTTGTTAAAATATAGTGATAGGCTTTTGTGTTTCATGTTGTCTGCTATTATGCAATTAATTGTGAGTTACAACAAGCTGCATAAGTTCCACTGACCTACATGAAATACATGTTTTTATCATATCATATGACATTTTTGTATCCTGATTCCTTTTTACTGATAGAAAGGTTATGCTTCGACATTTGAATTTGCATCATTGGTCAATTAGCCTGCTATAGTTTGCGATTAAACGTACCGTTAAGATGGTGTGATTGCATTTTGTCATCATCTTTTAATTTTGTTCTGTTTTTACATTTTGATCTATTATTATGCTATAATAATAATAATAATAATAATAATAATAATAATAATAATAATAATACGTAATAATATAATCAATTTAAGTGTTGGGTGAGCTTTGCAACTGCACACAGCCTGTAAATCAATTCAATCTCAAGCTGGGTTATATTAAATATGCAAAATAGGGGGAACAAGATTTAATCTCTTTGTCATTGTTATTGTAACGTCGTTCATATATAAAACCCAATTGTATCTCTAATAAAAGGTAATCATGTGTGACTTACAGAATATCAACCGTCTGGCAGACTGGACTGATTTCATTGCGATACAGTAGGCTACTTTTACGTGAGTGTAGGAGCAGCTTGTTGATAGAGTCCGCTAAATTTAAGGGAGCCCTAGGTGGAATGTGAGTGAGGAATTAAGCACTGCAAAGACCTTCACCAAATCTTATAATTATGTTTCATTTCCTTGTGTAGGCTAAATGTAGTCTTGCTGTATTTATGCAGCTTCGCTTTGCAGTAACTGTACAATTGAGTAAAATTACTTTTTTTTATCAATATTCTTATAATTGACTATGGACTGAGTAAACCGAGAGCTTGTAATGGAACCTGCATAAAAGCCTAACTATCATTAATAATGTACTTTGATGAGGATGTCTGTTACAGTTGTTTCTGCAATTTCACATACTGTTACTAATGTGAAACTAATGTATGAAGGTCATTTGTTGCAGTCTCTGAACTGAAAAAATCTATTGCTTCTGCAGAAAATGAGAGATAACAGGGACAGGGTTTGAACCGCATTACTTGAAGTGGCATAATTTCCTTTTCACCTGAAGTGTCCCCTTCAATTGTGTCAGCACTCTTCACCAAAAGATTATATCAACTCTCCACCTGACTGTCCTGAAATATGGATTTATTTTATCAATCTTGGAATTCAAACCGCTCACTTGTGCGTGAATGCAGTTCCGGGGACTCTGTTGCTAGCGGGAGCGAGAGTGAATTTGCAATGGCGACTGGAGGTTTTCAGTCCCATGGTGCTCCAAACATTCCAGCCTGATAAAGTGTCCAGAGCCCCGCTGGCCCTACTCAGCTGGAAGCCGTACAAGAAGGCATGCCTTTCGATTGAGCAACATCTCCCTGTAAACTCTGAATACCCCGATACTTGAGGAGAGGGGAATGATGTCTCGATTGTTCTCCCCGCCAACAGTCAGAGCTCTGTCCGAGATGGAACGTCTCAAGCCTATGCACGTACTCACAAGCAAATGACACACACAAGCCCGACAACACATCAGTGTGCCTGTTTGAAATGACACGTTACATGTCCCTGTTGGGGAATTGAGCTCTGAGAGAACCCTGCTCAGAGAGCCATGGCAGTCGGACAGCTCTCCCTTTTTTCTCTTTTTTTTTTTGGCCACTGCTGTTGTTGTTCAGCAGTGTGTCTGTGTACAAAGAGCAGTGTTAGAGCGGGGGCAAGGGAGACCCGACCATTGGACAAGGGGGCACGAGGACAGGCAGTCGTGTGAAAGAACGACAATGGGTTCGGTTGTCCAGATCGGGGTTCGGGATAGAGGGAGGGGGTTGGGAAACTGCCGGAGGGATGGAAATGAAATGAGGACAGGTGCTTGGGGAGTACATTGCTCTCTGATGAAAACATCTCACAGCATTCGTTGAAGCACCTGTCAAATACCTCTGTTCTCGTCACATTGCACTGCCCTCAAAAATGGTTGGGACCTGGAGGGTCTCTGGTGAAATGCAGGATTAGGGGTTATGGGGGAACACAGGGGGGTATCAGAGTAAGAATATTTCTCACATTTTTTTCCCCATCTCAATTTTGCTCTTCACTTGGTCATGCCTTTTATGCGTGCATAGCTACATAATGTGCACATATGGAGTCAGATATGAGGAATGAGTGTTCTCTCTTCTTTTAATTGAAACTCTCATACATGTGCCCTCCACTGTGGCACTCCAGACAACCAGCAGGATACATTGTGTTCTCTGGCCCCAGGGTGACTGCAGCAAGGTCTGCACATTACACAAGCCATATTGACCAACTGCTGCTCACACATAGCATCAGCCTTCTGGGAGCAAAGACCTCAGGCACACTGTTTTTGTGGGTTTTTTTTAAATCATATCTCCTGTTCACCATCTTGCATCATTGCATCAGGCAGAATGTCTGTACAGCCTTGGTTATGCTGTAGTCTGTAGTTTATTTGTTCACTTCCCTGTCTTCCATCGCTTCCTATAATAATCTCAATAATGTTTTCTCACAGGGGTGTGCACTCTTTCCTTGTCTCTGTCACCATGTCTGGTTATGTCAGACCTGTGTCCTGAATCCAGTCGCATGTCCTGGTAAGATGGCCTAGGAAATTTGATGTCGATCCATAGCTGTCAGAGATCAAAATGTACTCCTGAAGTGTAACGTAAACATGGAAAGTGAAGGTGCATGGGGCGGGCATTGCTGTATTAGCATTACTGACAACAATTAGTGGCTGATCTTGTTCACACAACCAACAGCTACCTATTATTGTAGCAGATTGATAGCATTTGCATATGACAGTGCTAGTTCTGTTGTCTGAACAAGAGGCTGGTAAATATGGACTGATGGAAGTAGGTCAAGAGAAAAACCAATATGTATACAGTCTGGCTTCCTCATTTTGTCTTACTAACCAGAGAAGCTAGCTATTAAGCTGGTCAGTGATTAAGAAAATCCTAGTAAATCGTAACAGCTAAAATGCTGCCATTAATGTGTACATTCATCTACAGGAACCTTAGAAACGTTTATTTACATATATGACTTTCATGTGTGATGGTGACAGCATGTCGGTTTCTGTGTAGCTAGTTGGTAAGTCATCCTATTGTTTGTTTGGTGCATGCTTCAGTTACATTGTTGTTCTTTTTTTGTGGTAGTCAGCATCAATGTACAAGAACTGGTTTGATGTCTTTCTGAAACAAGTTGTGATTTGCATGCTTGAAGTCTTCATGTTTTGGCTTGGTTCTCACTAAATGCAGCATTCATGCTTGCAGTATATTTATCTTGCTAGGTTGAGGCCGGAAGATAGCCGGAGCAGCTCGAATGCTGACTTTGGCTGTTACTCACACATGACCCTTAGATGGTAAAGTTACATAACATTTTAGAGTGAGGCTGCATGTGTGAACAGGGCCCCTGTGTGAGATTCAAAAATCCATCCCTGCAAGAAAGTTGAAATCAGTAAACCTGACTGGCTTGTGAGAGGCAGCTGTTTGCCTTGACATTTCTGAGTCTGGTTCCTTTTCAGGAAGGAGCCAGTGACGCATGTGATTAGCTCCGAGTTTCGCCGTAGTGGCTCATTGGCAGACGAAGCCCTGACAGAACTCAATCCTCAGTCCATTTCGTTCTCAAACATTTTGGCATCCCCCTTCTTGTCGGGCCTGATGAGGGCTTTCAGGTGAACACAGGCAAGGATTGCAGGTGTCACAGTCGCAGGTACACAAGCACAATGTTGTTCACGGAAAGGAAGTCGACGCCATTCTGGTGCCGCGCTGTGATCCACAGCTTCCTGGTTGGCTTTAATGAGATCCTTCTGCACAGCTTCAACTTGTCGACATTGATTTAATTAAATTAGAATTAAGAGGCACAATGAGTTGCCCTGAGCATAGCCCACCTTCACAACAGCTGCGAGGGGGTGAAAGAGAGTGAGAGGCGAAAGGAGTAATGGTGGGGTGGGGGAGAGAGAACTGTTAACCACTTTATTAAACAAAAGGTATTACACAAAACCTTGTTCTGCTGCTCTGCACTTGATTCATTTGTCTTTAAGTGAAAACATTAAAATGGCATTTCTTCCTACATTTGCTAAATTTTGCACATTGCCACACGGAGAGGGGGTGGCTACAGAAGGCCAAAATGAGAGAGTATGTAGGATGGTCTCCCAGTGGGAGGAAGGCAGACAGATATTTGAAGACGATATGGGCCACATAAGCCTAAATAGATAGCTAAATAGGATTTTATTCCTTTTCAAACCTCTAGTCAATGTGCACTCTTTTTTTTGTACCACACATCAGTGTGTCTATCTGAACAGAACCAGGTTACATTATCACATTCCTTACCAACAGTCATCGCATGTTTGAAGAGTTTATGAAGTAGTGGTGTCACGCAATGACCAATCATTTTGACTGCTGTAGCTAGTAGCAAGTAAAACAATCAGAAGCTATTTCCTGGGCACCTGTACGATGGGAAGGGTGGGACAGGGTTGTGGGAAAGACAAGACCACCACACACCAGCATTTGAAGCACCCATAAGTAGTTAATAACAAATGGGTGAGACCTGTTTGTAATGAGCCACCCAAAACTTGAAATTGGGAATACTGAAGCAACATTGTTGACATGCCAGTTGAGTCACTGCACCGAACTTCAGGCTGGAGGTGTTGTGTTGGGGGCGGCAGGCAGCTCAGGATTTTGCATTGCTGTAGTGAGAAGTGCTGCCTTTGTGTTTTGACACACCCGGTCAATACCAGGACTTGACAATGGAAAAATAACAATCTCACTCTGTGTGCAAAAGGTGAGAGTATTTTTCAGCACATTCTAGTGTAATACATTTTGCCGCATGGTGACATATTCTATAGCAGGCATTGCCTTTGGCTTGATTGCAGATAAAATGTTTGTATTGGGAAGCAAAGAAAAAGCCAATTGCCACATTTCCCATCATGTAAATAGTTTTTTTTGAAGAAGCCTTTATTGTGGCAATTCATCAAACAAATGTTTGTTAAACAGTACTATAACTTATTTTCGGACGGGGTGTTGCTGCCAAATAAGACCAAAATGGAGCCTTTTTGCCATTCATACCACAGCTTGACTTCCTGCATTCTGGACACTCAAAAATCAAATTTTTGAGGATTTGGTCATCTCCAGAAAACAGGTCCCCTGAATCCAGGATTTCATCGCATGCCAAAGTTTTAATGGCTAAACAACAGCTACAGTCTATGAGCGTCTCAAGGCTTCAGAGAGCCAGGTTGGGCTCATGCCCAGGTTACAATCATCTGCCTCATACAGAATGTTCTGTTCATCAAGATAAGACCCTTGGGAGATCTCAAGTTGAAATTGATACTTGGTTGCTTGGCGTGGCAACAGCTCAGTTCCGAGATCCTGACCCTGTGGAGCCATAAACAGATGTGTCACCAGACTCAAGAAGGTTTGTTCTGCTTTGAGAATGGATAGTGGTGTCATAGAGCCAAGTAACTTGTCTCTCAGGGGCATTACTGGTGGATGGGACAGAACCTGCTGTGGAGGATAATGTAGATTGTCTGTCAGTCATGTATTTAGTTTGGCAGGGTTTCGTGAAATGAGTTTTGATCTCCAAATGTAACACTCTTGCACTTGCGAAGAAGTTACTTGTGAATTCTGTGTAAATCTTAGTGAGAGAATATTGATTGAACCTTGCACTCTTTTTGGAGATAATTCTGCTGAACCTGACCTATAAAAGGAGAGGTCTACTCTTCTCTGGGAGTGCTCACTGAATATGGCAACTATAATGACCAGCTATGGCTAAAGAGACGCCTAACTTTATTTTCAGAAGTGAATTACAAAAACACTACAGTTCACCAGAATCCCGACTCGCAACTTACCAGTCTAGGGTTGGCAATAGCCTGATTTATTCCTCACTATAGCTGGCAGTATACCCTCTAGGTGAGCAGGGATGCAATGACTGAGCGGAATGGCCTACCTGTATCCCGGAAACATTCACAAAAGTCCCATGGTGGCATACCAGCATCTAGCTGGCTAATGCTAGTAGAGTTTAGTAGGTGTACAAATAATAACTCCGATAGTTAAAATTGGATCTCCCTCTTTCAGCTTTCACCGTTTCTGCCCTGTACTTCTTCTCCCGCCATGGAACCACACCCCCTTTATAGAGTTCAGGGGTCATACTCAGCTACCGATTCCAGGGCAGAGTACATTACACAACGTTAAACAGACTCTTTCAGCACACAATACATCGCACACTTCACCAACAACAGCCAGTGGGACAATTATTATTGGATTTGGGATTTTATCAATTATTTGTTACAATAATTATCCTAAGCAAACCTACGTTGGATAGCATATGTCATGTGCACATCGGCCCAGGGAAAGGAGAGTAACACAACTTAGAAAGCAAGGGTACTGTGTGGTAGTGGCTTTTGGAGACAGCAGAGGAGGACCAGGGGATGTTTTGTTTAATGAAATGGGGGCCTTTGTCACAGGGCTGGACATGGCATGGAGACCCCCAGTGCTCAGGCAGAACGCCAGCCCATCCGCTCGATTTAGCAGTCACAAGCTCACTTTCAGGCTGACTGCTTTGAGCTTTTTTGAGCACACTGTGTGCTGACTGCACGGTTGTCTGGGTCCCCCAGTTCAGTGCGAGGGAGATGGGGCGCTGTCACAACCATCCAAATGTGTAGGCTCATTATATTTCACATCAACTGTGCAGTATCTAGCCTCCCACCTGCTGAAATGTTGATGCCTGCCCTGATTTTGGCTTGGATTTGGTAAGGAATGGATTCTTGTTTGGGTGAAGGTGTCATTGAATGGCTACTGTGCCTTTCCAGTATGTGCACACCATACACACCAGGGGAATGATATGTGGTGCTAAACCAAGGGGCATAAGTAAAAGCAAAATGAGCCTGCTCCACAGGACCCCCCTTCTTGGGCCAATAATGTAACCATAGAAATAAGTGGTTGCCTTGCTGGTTTGGAGGCGGCCATGGTTGCTATGGTCTCTGCTTGAAGTGCACTCCTCCTGTGAGCTCAGGCTGGGAGCTGTTCCAAGGTCCACATCCTCCCTTCCTCCCCACTCCCCTGTGTACTGTAGCCGCGTCATTCTGCTGGGCTCTATTCCGCCTGTGCCAAGGGAGCCAGAGGGCATTGCTTTCTCAGGGCGCGTGCCAGAGATGGGCATTGGCATTCCATGCCTTACTGAGCTGGGATAGAAAATAAAGTGTCCCAGCATTATACAGCTGGAACCCTGGTCCAGGTCCCTGTGTGTACACAGGTTAATGTTGCCAATGTATTAACTGTTTAGATACTTTATTAACATGCTTACACATCTTGTGTCAAGTCTGCTCTGGCAGCCTACTAGTATGAATCCATGAGCGGAAAATACATTTTTACCTACGTTATCCTTTGGCAGCTTTGTGCAATGCTGAAACCTACCAATAGAGGTCATTATGTTACTCTGAAACAGGAATATATTATTAATAAATATAAATATAATTAATAATAACAGCCATACTACTACTAATATGACAAAACTTATTAAAAAATATATTTAAATAATAATAATAATAATAATAATAATTCGAATAATAATAATTATTATTATGTTATTACTACTTTCTACTTATTATTATTATTATTATTATTATTATTATTATTATTATTATTATTATTGCCACGCTACTAAACGATGATGTATGTAGGCTACAATAAAACAATAAAAACAAGCGACACCTGTGGAAACAAAGTTGCTACTTATTTATTTCTCGACCATTTCTTTAGCTTTTAGCATTGTTTAGCATGTTGAATAATATAAAATAAAACGTGTGGTCCGCGTGATCTCTCTGAAAAGTGGGCGGGAAACGGATCGTGACGCAAAATGATGAAGATGGGAGTGTCGACGGTCACTCCGTCTAAGAAATGAAAACATACTGTAGTATAGTCACTGGGAAAATGAGCAAGTCCGAAGCCTCATTTCACAAAGAATGAGAGTACAGAATCCGATTTAAGGAGATTTCTGTATAGTCACATGCATTGACACATATTGGAAGTTGGAGAGTCTTATGCAGAGGCGGTAATCTGTACCGCTCGGCGTAGAGGTGAATAGAGAGATAGGAAGATGTTGCTTTGTGGCAGCTGAATTGCAACAATACATCGCCTCGGGACGCACATACCAGGCTACTGTTTCCATTGGCACATCGCTGTGTCTTGGGATGTGGAGGGACCTGCGGGTGGAGTGGCATGTGGGTCAATCCTAGAACAGTTGGAAGGTAGGAATACATTTCTGATTAATCGGACTCGAGTCACGTTTTTACAGCATGTTTTATTTTTGAATCTTAAAAAACGAGACTTGTATTAATGAGTAGTGCATACTATTAAATGTGTGCACAGCTTTTAATTGTAGTTCGGAACAGGTATTAGTGTATTTTCCTTTCATTTCTTAAATGAGGCACTGGAGGTTTTGTTCGAGTGATTCTATTCAGTGCGATGAGGGATGGGCTTGTTTCAATGCGAGTGATCACGCTTTTGCGTGCTGTTTTAATGACATGCTTAAAATACCAATTCATTCACAATTCAGTGCAGATTAAATGCGGTTCATTGAAAAATAATAAGCCATTAATATAGCTAAATATAATCCATAGTTTATTTATAGAAGCTGTCCGTTTCCGGACGCAGACAGCACAGCCCAGTTGGAAGCACTCTGTTGTGCATTCGCCCTGTCTACTTGTTTCTAGATTATCATCAGCAAAATTATGATCTCAGGTCAGTGTTGAACATTACCCCACAATAAGGCTGGATATTACAGTGGTTAATTGGGAGTATCACTTCATGTACTGTAGCCTACAGTGGGCTATTGTACTGTATGAATCATCTAACAAGTTAGGCTTTAAGTTCTTAACAAATCAAGTACTCTAAAGCCCAGTCCCTGGGTTATCTAGTGCATCACTTCCGGAGGCAACAGTGGGGAAAACACAAGTTTTATTAGGTCTGAATAAAACAGAATGCAGTAACATTAAGGCACATACATAACATTTTATATCCAGACAGTTATTATTTGCCATTATCAAAATATTTGCCAATGCAAAGTGCACTTGGAAGACAGATCAGTTTCAGCATCAATGTTCATATCTTTCTGCCAAAGGGCAATTCCACAGTAATGCCCTGAGCATGAAAAAATAAACTTACTTCCCAGTTTAACTTATTATGTCCCAAATGGTCGATTGTGACCATTTTGAAATCTGATAAAATGTAGACTAACAAAAAGAAAATGCTTAAAAATGTATTTATTAGTCCCATTACCATTGAAATCAATGCTATTTTGCGGCCATCTTGAAAACATTCAAAACCATTTTAGGTGGCTTTCTCAATGTAAAAACTGATAGTCAATCATGATAATATGCATTAACATTTTTTATCATGTAAGAAGAGTAATTTTTCGGAGGGATTTTGTCATTTTGTGTCTAAATGTCACATCCATAACGCTGGAATTTCCCATAAACAAAACAAAAATTTCATAGCCTGATGCCTAACAGTATATAAATGAACTGCCACTGTACGACTTGTATGTACAGTGTACAGAGTATAGTGAAGTTTCTTAACTAGACTAGAAAGATGTATACCTGCCCTCTTTGCCAGTGGAGTCTTGGAGTTGATCTGCTCCTGTTGAGTGTAAGAGCTAAGATCGAGCAGTAATATATTTACAGTAGCATATTTGATGGAAAGTGATCTGAAACATGTTGCTATGTGGCCTTATCCAATGGTTCCTTTTTTTTTTGAGGAAACTGAAGAACAGTGTGTTTGACCAAATTTGTCACTCTCTTCATTACTCATTTAAGGAGATTGCAGGTGTTGTTTTGAGAGCACTGTGCCTGTAGATGTTGCTATGAACATCTGGTTTACTGCATGGCCTGTATCTCTGGAATGGAATAGTGTTCGTCTTTGAAGCCGGAATTTCTCTAGCAGGCACAGACTTGAGTTTGGCTCTACACTCCAGTGGGAGTTTTGTCCATTATCACTCATCCTTGAGTGACCACCTGTGCTTTGAACTGACAAAAGCAAAACTTAAATTATTAGCCACCACCAAAGAAGGTATGTTTGGAGTTAAAAGGGTAGGCCTTTGTAGAGAATGGAATGCCAATAGTGAAGCATAGAGGTGGATCCATTATGCTTTGGGGTTGTGTGGCAGCTGGGGGCACAGGATTGTCTCCTGCTTAGTCTAATCAACTGTATGTCGCTCTGGATAGGAGCATCTGCTAAATGCCATTCATGTAATGTAATGTAATGCGTGCTTGCCTGTCCAGTTAAATATGCATGTCTATGGCTGATAAGCTGATGTTGATGTTTGGCAGACAGGAGGTACTATAGGACATTTGCAGTGCAGCCTTTGGTACTCAGTGCAGCACATCCAGCTCCTGTTGCATGCACAGCATGTCTGGAGGCATTTCTCCAGACATGATCTCCCTGTCTGGAGTCGCCAGCAGCCATTCCTCAGCTCCCTCTCTCCTCCCTCTCTTCCTGTCCGCTCTGACCTGGATGAGAGCGTAGGAATCCAGGACAGTAATTGAAATGTGGAATCGCTCTGGCCTAGCCATGAATTCCCTCACAGTCTGTCAGCCGCTGTGGTTTTCCACGGCCCATTTCGAAGCATGCACATGGAAGGATGCTCTTCAGGTTTCCTGTAAGCTGTAATGTCAGAGGAGTCTGCTGCATTGGATGATGCTCAACGCGACATCTTTGCTGCTCATTCCCTGGACCTGTTTACTGGCAGGCTGGAGACCAGGTTACATAACGAGTCTGTGGCAGCTACTGCTTGTGTGCTAGTGCTACACAAAAACACACACATGCATGCAAGTGCACACATACTCTCCACTCTCACACGCACACACACACACACACACACACACACACACACACACTAAACAGAATTGTCAAGAGACAAAATTCAGAGACAAGGATTTTCCTTCAAATTCAAAAATCCTGAGTGACTGAGACTGAGACTGAGACTGATGAGGGTCATTTTAGGGACTTCCTAATATACCGGTCACTGTTTTTTTTGAAGTACCTGTTTCTGCTAGACTCCAGCGATTAGATCGTTACAGAAGGAACTACTCCCAAATACGCCAGGGTGTTCAGAGCACTGCCACTCACCTTGCTCATCATGGACCATCTCTGTCTGGCAGTGTGACTTTTCCTACATGATGCTGCTTGTGTACAAATGACTGCACACATCCACACACAGATATACACGCACACAACACTCATGCAGCACGTTATATCATGCAAGCGGGCAGTTGGCTCCATGAGGATATGATGCCAGGGGCCCCTCCTTGGGGACACAGTCGGGCGGATGTACAGTACGTTGGGGTCAGGGTGCGCACCTGCCCGGGAGGAAGAGGGGTCCTGTTTATGTAGCGCACTACAGGCAGGCCTCTCTGTCTGCTGCTGGAGCTGTTACATAACTCAGGGAATAAGGAATGGGGGCGGGGTGTCTGAAGGAACTGTGCTACAGCCTCTGCTCTTCTGTGGGGGGCACGGCATTGAGGTCTGCGGTAAGGTACTGTTTCGGTCCGGATGTGTTACAGTGGGTCTGGAGGCTGCACATTGTTTGGACTCTACTGTGGAACGGTCTGTTTTCCGTCTTTTGATACCTTCAGAAATGCATTCATGCTTTGTGTCCGGGCGATCTCTGTGCATGACACAGTGAGAGAAGTTGAGTGATGCTGTCCCATTTGGCATTTTTCTGCCTACATGCAGCTATTTATAGGATACAGGTCCAATGAGGTACTTCCACAAGCACGCCACTCATTTTGTGCAGCAGATTCTTTGCAGTAGTACAGTATGAATTCATATTCAGTCAGTTGAAGGGACCTAAATCTAGGTGTGAAAAAAAATCCAGGTTCAGAATGTAAATGTCCTTAACAATATTTAATTCAAATCATCTGAATTTGCTTATTAGCACAGTGCTTCAGTCAGGAAGTTGAATTAAGGAAATTAGCTGGCTGAGTTCATAGGTGGCAGGAATACATAGAAGTACTTTTACTTTCTGACCCCTGGACTTTCCGCCTATGTCTAAAACCGAAGACAGTAGGTCAATATATCCTAATATAAGCAGAGATTTCCGTTGGTGGTAGGTCAAGCTTTAAAATAAAATGTAGAGACATTGCATGTCATCTCTTTGCCTGGAGAGTGTTTTTTCTTTGCCTGGTTCTCATGATTTGAGCATTGATACAATTGCCCTCTCTTTACACACTGCTGACTATAGCTGTTGTGGATAATTCTGTACAGGTGACTGTTGTAAAATGTACTCTGAGATAGTGCAAACATGAAGTCACTCAACAGCTGTTCCCTCCCAGCGCTGCAGACGTGCAGTTTGGTGTGCAGAGGACCCCACCCCTTTAGCTGATAATAGGAGAGTACAAATTATAAAGGGACCATTCCTCACCTTATTTCCCCTGTGCTCCTGCTGGCAAGCATCGAGGTCCTGCTTTTACTCACAGTGAGCTGAACAAATAGTTGGTGAAGGTAGGGCTCCTTTCACACATACTGGATAGACTGTGTACATTTACTTCTGATTGAGATTGTGGAGAGCCAATGAGAGTTCTGGCTGCGATATATAAATTAAAGGTATGTTGAATAATCTCTGGAACGTGTGGGTGTGTGCGCGCATAGGTACGTGGTTTTCCTTCTCTTAATCTGTGTTTTTCTACGTAGTACAAGTTTCTCTGTTGCTGTTTCAGGTGTCATGCACATGTTAGTTCAAGTTTGGACTTTTAAGCAGTGATGGAGTTTTACCCCTGTTATAATCAGGTGTAATTTGAGTAAACGAGTTGCCTCCTTAATTTCCTTTGAGTGCTGATGTAAGTAAACTTGTACTCAGACGAGGGGTCAGAAGAGGAAATGTCTGAAATATATAGCTTCTACCGTTAATTGTATTGGTTTGTTGTGATATGTTGCACTACCCAAAGCCTTGGAAAGAAGCCTTTGAGGCTGCATAGCCCTCATTTGGTTTTTGCCCAGGTTTAATTGTGTCTCTGCACTTACACCAAGTCTCTCTTTGTACCAGGCCACCACAAGGCCTGACCGCATACTGTTGCTGTGCAATGTTTTTGGTTATGTTGAGATTTCCTGAGATTTGATTTTGAAGTTGACAAGCAGGGGCTTTCAATTTGAACAGATGATGAGCTTTTAAATCTCTTGTTTTTTTGGACAGAAATAATAGGCAATCATCCCAAATAAATTCCCAGGATCTAAGTGACTGCTTATTAAATGTTGGAGTGATCCCTAATTATCATTAGAGGCTGCGTATCAGTCCACAGCACAGTGAGGGATGAGGGCTCGGTGAGGGGACCGTATGAATCTGCCAGCTCCCACGCTTTCCTCTCCAGCAGAAATAGCCTTTCAGCGTGCGGTCCAGATCACTGAGGCTGTGCCCACGACCCACAGGCACCACAAAAATGTTCCATGTAAATAAATCATGTGGCATTTTACTCTGATGGCGTAAATCTACTAAATGTAGCTTATCTTACATTAGACCACAACCCCCTGAATAATCCAATGCCATTGTAAAGCATATTGAAACATACTGAGATAATATCCCAGAAAGTGCACAGTCCCTTTAATGGACATTGGTAAGGGATGATGTGTGTGATTGTAGTTGGACTGCAGTGCCGTATGTGTGATTGTGGCTTGACTTCAGTGCGCTACACACTGTGACGTGTTTCTCTTCGTGTGATTTAAAATGGCCTCTCCCTCTGCCTGCTCTAGGGCCCTCTCCATGGATATAGACACAGACTATGAGCGGCCTAACGTCGAGACGATAAAATGCGTGGTGGTGGGGGATAATGCGGCCGGCAAGACGCGCCTGATCTGTGCCCGCGCCTGCAACGCCACGCTCACGCAGTACCAGCTGCTGGCCACCCACGTGCCAACTGTCTGGGCCATCGACCAGTACCGCGTGTGCCAGGAGGTGAGGGCGCGCCCGCACCACGGCCCTCCCCACGTCGCCCGCCTACGCCAGCGCTCTGACCGGCTCTCTGTGCTCCCCCTCCCCCCCAGGTCCTGGAGAGGTCGAGGGACGTGGTGGACGAGGTCAGCGTCTCCCTGCGGCTGTGGGACACGTTCGGGGACCACCACAAAGACCGGCGCTTCGCCTACGGCAGGTCAGGAGAGATTAGCGGCCCGCCTGGTGGCAGCGGCTGGGCTGTTGTGTTTGAAGCGCTCGCTGGGGCGTCTGCGGCTCGTGTGCGGTTCAGGGCTTTGTCACTGACCTAATCCCCCAGGCTCAATAACGGTCTGGTGATGCCGCAGCGGGGAAACGGCCGCATCAGCAGAGGGCCCTGGCAACTGCCGCTGAAAGCAAAGTACGCCTCATCGGGCTTCATTTTAGCCGGGGTCGTCACCCTCCGCCAGACAGCCCGGCTGGGGGCTGCAGAGAGAGCTGACCCTGGAGAGACGGAGAGAGCGGGCCCCCTCTGCATGTCACATGGCTGCACTGCTGTGTGTGGGAACATCTTCATGACCAGTCGGGATTGAAGGATAGACAGTGTTAGACTAATCCTACAAGCCCCCACCCTTTTTATCTACGAGGTCTACCTAAAAGGATGGTCTTAATTAAAACCGTCTTTAGCTCGTTTATCAAAGAAATACATGTCTTAAATGGCACATTAATGTCACTTTTATTTTACACTGCATTGAACATTAAATGTTAGTTTATTTGCACATTGCTTTGTAATGAATGCAGACATGAGTGAGCGCTCAGGACAATTTCCAGCGGAATGTTCTATCCAGAATGTCATCGCCCAAGGACAGATATTAGTAATGCTTAAATCTCACTGCCTGCCAGGATATCATGTGATGTCAGTGTGAGGAAGAGAAAGAGGAAGAGAAAGCTTCTGAGAAGCCAGGGGGCGGGGGAAGGCTCCGTGAAATCCGCTGTCTGATACAGCGGTTCAGGCAGATTACCTGCTGTTTTCAGGAATCCATCCATCCATCCATCCATCTATCCATTATCTAACCGGCTTATTCCTGGACAGGGGCTGGAGCAAGGGGCAGGAATACACCCTAGGCCACTGCACAACCCACCCAGGCCTTACACTGCAGTAGTGCACTAACTTGGAGATCTGTGTGAGGTGAGCGTTGAGGAGCGTTGGCACACAGCGCTGCTCTTGTTTGGCTGCTGGGTCCCAGAGTCGTAGCGGTGTAGCGCCGGGCCCAGAGAGACGACAGTGTCGTAGTCAGAGACAGAGCCAGGCCTGTGATCCAGTGCCAGCGCGCGTCTGCAGGTGTGACGCGGCCCCCCGGTACAGTAAAAGCCTCAACACAACTTCATCACAGCCCATTACTATGCTGTTGTCATGGAAGCGAGGCATTGGAGCCTTTATCCGTCCCCAGAGCGGCATCGCCTTCTCATGTCGTTGCGCTGCTAGGAGTTGTGTCTGCCGGCTCACATTAATACCATCGCACAAATTCCTGCCATTTGCCGTTCTGGCTGATTGAGCACATGCACCCTCAGTCACTGTTAGACTGGAACCTTCAACCTACTGCCCATGACCCCATCCCGCCCTGGGGTGGGATCTGTCCTTGTGACTTGCCTGCATAAATGCATGTTCCATTGTTTGATTCCATTGTTTGATCTGCACTTTGTTGTACATCGCTCTGGATAAGAGCGTCTGCTAAATGCCACATAATGTAATGTAATGTAATGTAATTGTTGGCTAGTGACATTACATTACATTACATGGCATTTAGCAGACGCTCTTATCCAGAGCGACGTACAACGAAGTGCAGATCAAACACAAGTACAAGTGCGAAGAGGACCTGAGAGGACAGTACAGTTCCGAGTCCTAGTGTAACCATACAGATATAATAGGAACCCTGGAAGAATACATCAACTTCCAAACTAGCATACCACAGTTGGCAGCTAGAATACCCCGAGTACAACAATACAATAACTAAAACAAAAAACTACATCTACACAACTATATAATATAATATATTATAGTCTATGGCATATATAAGGCTAATCAGGGTGGTGAGTTAGGGAGGGAAAGGTGTAGCCTGAAGAGATGGGTCTTCAGTCTGCACTTGAAGGACTCTGCTGTTCTGACATCCACCGGGAGGTCATTCCACCACCGTGGGACCAGGACAGACAGCAGTCGTGTGCGGGAAGTGCAGGTGTGGCGAGGGGGAGGCGCCAGACGGCACAAAGTGGCAGAACGGAGGGGTCTTGCTGGTGTATAGGTCTTGATGAGTGATTGAATATATACAGGGACAAATATTGTGGAGGCTGTACTATTGCACTACGTGAGGCTTTACTGAATGAGCCACTCAGAAGCCCCTCCGGTGGTTATTTTGAGGTTCCAGACAAGCCTTATAATTTTTGTGCATGTTTTTCCTAATGTAAATTGTCCTGGCACCACCCTGAACATATTACTCAAACAATAAGGTAAGAAGTCAAGCTGTGTACATGCGTTATGTCTGCTGCCTTCACTCACCACTGCTCTTCATCATTGACCTTTAAACTGTCCATCACACCTTTCAATCGGTCTCTTCTGATAGGTCAAAAAATCCTTTTGAGGGGAATGCAAAATGAGCTTCAGCATGTGTGTTTTTCCAGTGAACCTCGCTAAAGTTGGTCCCCATAGTATGAACTACAGTAAAATGTGCAACTTACATATTGGTCAGATGTGTGAATACATCTTTGTAAACTGTAAAAAATATGCTCAATTGACCTTTGTCATTTTTAGAACATTGAGTGTTCGTATTTATTTGTAACAGCATGTAGTTAATGATTAAGGCCCATTGCGGTTATCAACTGGCAGGCTGGGACAGTTTTATCTCTGGCACACTTTTGAAGCGCAGATGTTCACGTATACACACGCACACGCGCACGCACGCACTTCAAATCCAATATGCAGGTGTTCACTCACACGTGTGCATGCATGCACACACACACAAGCTGCCCACCATGGTGAAAAACACACACGGTTTTAAAAGCTGTTTTATATATGGTAGTCAATTATTGAGTGTGAAATGTGCTTGCCCATATTCAGCTTTTAATGTGTGTTTGACAGATTGTAAATTAATAATATTATTATGTAATCACATTAAGGTTGTACACTATGCAAATAATACATGAATGTTTACAAGCTACGGATTATTTTTCTACTGGTGATTTTTCGTCTGTGTGTTTTGCTTATTTTTAAGAGACAGATACTGAATTAGTATGGCTCAACAACGAAAAACAATTCTATTCTATTCAGTCAGCATGACAAATTCTATGGCCACATTAATTTTACCCATTAGCTTGTTATATATTCCGGTATAGCAGCAATACAGAAGGGCATTATAGCAAATTTGAGCTGAATTATAGGCTGCAAAACACAATCATCATTCATATCATCACAGATCATTCTTCTATGCACTGTAGTCCTAATCTGATAAAAACAGACATCACTGTTCTTATTGTTTTTTCATGGACACCCTCCTGTTGCACTGTACCTTTTTATGAAGCATACTTGTTCCCACTCACAGGGTCAATACAGCTTTTAATCTGACAGCTGTCATCTTTGCTTCTCGCCTGTTTCATATGTAATCTCCCGGCGGTTTCTGCGCCTTGCCTGGGCTGCAGTTGCGGAGCTTGGGTCACCCACGGCACGTCATGTCCCCGTGGGGCCAGCGTCGTCACGTGCGCCTGTTCTGTTTTGGCAGGTCCGATGTGGTGGTGCTGTGCTTCTCCCTGGCTAATCCCAACTCTCTGCGCCATGTCCGTACCATGTGGTTCCCTGAGATCAAACACTTCTGTCCGCGCACCCCCATCATCCTTGTGGGCTGCCAGTTGGACCTGCGCTACGCTGACCTGGACGCCGTCAACCGCGCCCGGAGACCCCTGGCTAAGTATGTCCCCGTGGCAGCGCTGGAGCTAGCTAACTGTACCAAGGGGACGATTCAAAGATTGCACAATAAGACCATCATAAACACACAAATACCCTCTTGTATAGGCACCTTGAAATGCTACATTAGGATGCTTCCCACATCAAACCCTCTATCCCCTCCCTCCCCTGTTAGGCCCATTAAGCCCGCTGACATTCTGCACCCAGAGCGAGGCCATGAGGTGGCCAAGGAGCTGGGCGTGCCGTACTACGAGACCAGCATCGTGGCTCAGTTCGGCGTGAAGGACGTCTTCGACAACGCCATCCGAGCCGCGCTCATCTCCCGCCGGCACCTGCAGTTCTGGAAGTCCCACCTGAAGAAGGTGCAGAGGCCCCTCCTGCAGGCCCCCTTCCTGCCCCCGCGCCCGCCCCGGCCCGTGGTGGGCATCCCGGACCCCCCCGCCATCGACGGAGAAGGGCCCGACTCCCTCTTCTGCCAGCCCCTCTGCGCCGACGTCCTGTTCCTCCTCCAGGGCGGCGCCATGCGCGTCTACGCACACAAGGTCTACCTGGCCACGTCCTGCTCCAAGTTCTACGACCTCTTCACGTTGGATCTGGAGAGCTCGGGGGGCGACGCGGGCGAGGTGGGGGATGGGGAGGATGAGGAGGAGGACGAGCAGAGCCGCAGGGGAGCGAAGGAGCAGGCGGGCCGAACGAAGAGCCTGGACATCGATAAAGACAGCGAGATTGGCTCTCAGGGGCCCAAGCGGCCCCTGTTGCTCCAGCAGGGCTCTTTAAGAACTTCTCGGAGCGCTAACGCTCTCCCGGCTCAGAGTCAGTGCGAGGTCGGGTCCTTCAGGACCGGCCGGGCCCTCTCAGGGTGGGGCCGTGGCTTCCTCAGTGTGTGTCTGGAGCATGTGGAGGACCCCGTAACCGGGAGACCCAGGCTCATGACCGTGGTGTCCATGGATGGCCTGATTCAGAAAAGACCCTTCCAGGTAAGCCACAGCAGAAGAAGAAAAAAAAAGAAAGATCTCTAAGTTTAATTTTATTTAAAATGATGATAAATTTGTCATTTTCCCCTGAACTTTCCCCTGAACTCCCATGTGCTTCAGAACAATTCTACCTAAGCTGATTGTAGTTTCTCCCCCACACCATTAGGCTGTGCTGCAGTACCTCTATACTGGTAGTCTAGACGAGAGCAGAGGGGATCTCATGCAGGTCGCCACCATCGCTGAGCTGCTGGAGGTGTTTGACCTGCGTATGATGGTGGCCAATGTGCTGAATCACGAGAGCTTCATGAACCAGGAGATCACCAAAGCCTTTCACGTGCGACGAGCCAACCGCATCAAGGAGTGCCTCAGCAAGGGCACCTTTTCTGGTATGACCTGCTGTCCTCTCCTTCCTCATTTCTGTCCCTTACACCTCTCACTCATGTGCCTCATTGCATATAGTGCCCAAGCCATGCAGTCAATCCCTCACTCATTCCCCATAATGTCTAATGTGTTTTCAATAAGCACAACTTGAATGTAACTTCAGTTAAAGTAGCTTTCTATAGTAGCATGGGTGTGTTGATATGGAAAACATGACTGTGCTGGTGTTGTCTTGGAGATGGCAGCTCCTGACAGGAAGCTTGTTAAGTACCATCATGTGTGAATTCTTAATGCATTTCTCTGCAATACAAGCCTTTCCATTTCATAATTTCCCATTAATAGGTTGGCTTTTGTATAGCCTGTGTTTATAATTTTATGACATTGCATTTCAATTGCATTTGATGCCACTATATGATAATAATAGAACTACTCATGTATTATTTGCAGCTCACAGTATCTAAGCACATGAGGTACAGTTACTCGACAGGGACATAAACGAACCTGATTCGTTTATGTAACATTTTTATATTGTCCAAATAATTCAATAACTTAAGAAATCGGCATATGGGGAGACATTAGAAGAAAAACATTTCCTTGTGGGGGACTGACTTATTTTTGCCATACTGTTACTATTGACTTACATTGAAGGGGACCTACTGTATACTGAAGTCGACAGTCATGGTGCTAGTGAGCAGCATCTCTGAATAAGAGCAGGAAATGAGCTTCACAAATGAGGCCCGGTCTCCGGAATGTTTCCACATGGGTAATGGAGGTGTTACCTACTTCATCAATCACCATGTTCATGGTGGCCTCTGTTTTGCGCAATTCACCTACCATAATTACTCCATTTTAAAACGTAGCTACAGTATAGTATTTATTTACACCAGTGTGATTGCGAGAACGCATTGCATTTCAATACAGTAAATCATCTGTCAAGGTCAGACTATATTTTTGGTAAAATATCAAACTTAATTTGCCTGCTGATAACTAATTCTGTTTAAACATCCACCACAGTATGTCAGACAAGGCCACTGGAAGGCAGTGGTATTCATACAGTGCCCAGCAACGCCAATAGGCCTTTTTACCAGTACATGATTGAGAAATTAATTATTAATTAAGAGAGTAACTAAGCATGAACCAGCATTCACACAGGTGTCTAGAAATTATATTTTAACACCCCTTATATAGGTGGTGACTCCTCTTCTATGTACATACTTGGATTTTTCTCCTTCTCATTTTTTTAGTTCTAAAACTTTTTGATGACCTGAATTTCTAGATTGTTATTTGAAGTTATGTCTTTTGTTGTGATTAGGTGTGTTGAATAATCCCATGTGTCTGGTCTGGACAAACATATGTTTTTATGACGGAAGCTGTTCAGTTTTTCTGCTTGTACTTCTGAACATGTGACCCAGTGTTTTGCAGACGTCTGCCTCGTCATCTTTGTCCCTGAATGTGCTTTGTGTTTGCGCTGTGTGTCTTTATGCCTCATTGCCTTGTAAAAGGACAGGTGCTTTTGTTCAAACAGATTCTTCATTTCAGTGCTAAAATATGTACTTTGGTTAAAGGGTGTCATTTGTTATATTGTATATTAAAATATGACTGTTTTTCCCTTTCCAATCTCATGTACAGTACCTGTCTGCATAAGATAAGGCTAATGGGTCCCATAAATATGGTCTGGGTTGTGTTTTTCTGTGGTAGCTGTTCAACAAAACCTATGATGGCCTCAGCATAATGAGGAAGGGGTTATTTCAGGCCATGTACATGGCAGTCCAGTCCAGTACATTATGTTAATGTTAAATCCAGAGTAAGAGTAGGAGTAACATATATGTATTCACCTTTATTATATATTATGAGTAATTATGCCAGACTTGGCTAACAACATTGCTAGAGCAGTGAGTAAAGATGCAACATTACTAAAGCACTCTTGTGTAATTGTGCAAACACAGAAGTACAATTTGTGAATGCATTGATTATATCCTAAGAACAGAAAGCTACAATGCTTGTATAAAACCACGAATATGCCATAACCTGAACCAGCACAACAGCCCAGACAAAAAGCACTCAGTATGTTATCTTTGTGTGCAATATAGTTGCTATATTTGTCTTATTATATGGAGTACCTCTGCAGAACTGTTTGTCTTGTACTGTAGTCCACTGTGTGTCTCTCTCTCCCTTGTCTTCTCCCTTTTGCTGTCTAATTTATAGATGTGTACCTGTCTATCTGTCTATTTATTTATTTGTCCTGTCTGTCTATGTCTGTTTGTCTGTCTGTCTATGTCTGTTTGTCTGTCTGTCTGTCTGTCTTCTCCTCTGTAGCCGCGACTCTCACACGCGCCGAGATGTGTGACTTTTCCCCCCGGTTGTTTTAGATGTGGTGTTCCGATTGGATGACGGCTACCTCCCCGCCCACAAGCCCCTCCTGATCTCCAGCTGCGATTGGATGGCAGCTATGTTCCGCGGGTCTTTCATGGAGAGCTACGTCAATGAGGTGAGGGTTACGGGGGCCATGAGGTCCTTCAGGATCTGCGCTGAAGGGGCCTGTCGGCATGGTGATGAAGGGCGACAGCTCATGTCCTCTGGGCCTGTGTTTCACAGGGCACGACCTCTTGAGAAATTGAGAAATGTCAATTTTTGATGAAAAACTGAAAGATAGGCACTCAGCCTTTCTAAGAACATATTCATGGACATGTTGGATCTACAGTCAATGGTCATTACACAAGAACAATAACATGCTTATACTGACTGGATAATTCACCCTGTGTTGTTTCACATAAAAACACTGTTTGCAAGAAAACCGGTCTGTCAACTGCAGGGTGGTAGAGATTATTGATTCATTAGATTTGTCAAGGAGCTATGTTTTTCAATTGGATTTTAATTCCCACCAGTGCAGCTTGAACGAGCAAATCCTTTTGAAGTGCTACTTATTCCAGCAATATTGTTTTCTTTCTCATTTATGACTGAAGCCCCCTTCGTTAATTTTAAAAGCGTGTCTCAAAACCGTTGTTGAGGGCACTGTAGTAAAACCAGAGTGATGACAACTGTGAAGGGTATGAATAGTTCTAATTCTCAATATTTTTGTCATATTATGTGATGTGTGGTCAGCACTGTCTGTTTTCCTTGCATGCGCTTGACCTTTCATCCCTCTGTCCCAGTTTAACCCTCCCCACTGTCTGCAGTTAGTGAGGTGCACCACCAATCACCTTCTGTACAGCAAACACAATGTAGCTCCTCTCAGAGTGGATACAGCTCTTCCTTATCGGGAATCATGACTCTACCTTAGTCCTCCCTCCTGACTTACCCCGCCCCCCCCTTCTGATACCCCTATCCCTGTCTAACCCCCCCCCAAAAAAAAATAAAAAAAAATAAAAAAAAATAACTTATGATGACGACTATATGTTTAGAACAGCAGTCCAGGTGTATTTTCCTAGTTTTGGCTGTGATGCTTTGACTTGTGGTAGAACCTATGCACTTGTAAATCGCTTTGGATTAAAAGCGTCTGCCAAATGACTAAAATGTAAAAATGTAATGAAGGAAAATTAAAGTGCACACCCATGAGAAGGGGGCAGAAGCTGATTGGACCCGTAGCTTTAATGAATGGCCAATTAGTCCACGGCTAAAGTTGCTATCCAGCTGTGTTCTTTAATTTATTCAGCAATATCCTTCCAACTGCAGAGTGTTTACATCATCTGTACGACACTGAATGTGTCTACATAGACATTAACCGTGAGTGTCTGTTGTGAGTACTTGTTGTCAGACCTTGGTGAAGGAGTTGTTTTATTTGATTTCTTACTTTTGGTCTTGACCAAGAAATGCTTATCACTTATTAACCATATTGCCTGCCTTTTGTGAAACAACACATAATCCCCCCCCCCCCATACCGGCATTCAAGATATTCTTTCCAAGTTTCCCCAAGAAAGTTGTGAAAAATATTGAGTGAGCACCACCTGCTTTTATGTGTCCTACTGAATGTTGACACTGTATAGGTGTGCTTGGCTATAAAGCAGTAAAAACTGTAGATAACAAAATGAGGGCCCGACATAAGCAAAACGGCAAAGCAAAATGCATGAGCTTAACCTGAAATAAAAAAGCTGAGTGAAAATAAAGAGGACAACTGCAACTACTGTAGTACAGTGCATGGCAGTCTCCCAAGTTTCAGCTGTTGTGGTGTCTGTTTAGTCACGGAGAGCGGATAGCACATGTTCGTCTTTGATGATTCCATCCCTTTCCTTGCAGTGTGAGCTGAGTTACGGGGCTCTTGATATGCCGAGTGAGTGTGAACATTCCTCATCGCAGTCTTAATGCGATAATTATCTCACGCTTATCCGCGGGCTGGGGCTGTCGAGCCGGCGGATAACACCCGTGAGATACGATAATGCCTCTGACAGGACATGCGTGTGTGACTAATGGTGTTTCATTAAGGAGTGAAGAGCCGAAATGGCCGCTGCTATCACACTGCCACATTGAGCGGCTGACAGCAGACAAGCTGGAGGGTGTTAGACTGAAGAGGGCACGTGCGGTGAAGTGGGAACCAGGCTCGCTGTCTCTCCCTGCTGGTCCTATCTCCCGTGTGGATAAGAAAGTTGTCTGCCGCGCATCTTAGGTACCACTTTATTAGGTAGACTTGTACATCCTCTCGTTAATGCAAATCTATCTGATCAGCCTAAATGATAAACCGGTTTAATTGTTAGTCAGACTTGACTTTGACCGTGGAATGATTGTTGGCATCAGACGGGGTGGTTTGAGTATCTCAGGAACTGCTGATCACCTGGGATTTTCATGCCCAGCCTCTGCAGTTTATAGAGAAAAAAACAAAAACAAAACAAACCCAAAAAAAAAACATCCAGCAGCTGCTCTGTGGGTGAAAGTGCCTTGTTTTGGAGAGAAGTGAGAGGAGAATGGCCAGGCTGGTTCAAGCTGCAGCTGACAGGAAACCGACAGTAAATCAAATGCCCACGCCTTCCACCAGCAGCTTGCAGAACAGCATCTCTGCACACACAACACATCGAACCTTGAAGCGGAAGGACTACAGCAGCACAAGACCAATACCGGTCTATAAACGGCCTAATAAAGTGGTCACTGTGTCTGCATACATATTGGACCATGATTTTACATTATGTAACTTTGTGAGAATTATTTATTTCCAAATACCGTATATGCAGGATTATTTTCCATATGCAGGATTATTTGCCATCTCACTGAATTCTGATTTGGAATTAAGATGGCTTAGTTTTCCCATGTATTTTGTTCCAACAAAAATGAGGTTGAAATAAAGCCCTGTCACCTTTTATAATAGGTTTACTCATTCACATGGACCAGTGTACTGTAATATATAACTGCTCTTACGTGGATTGGATTAGTTTGGATTATCATACATATCATTCAGTTTTATCATACATATCATTTAGTTCCTCACTAACAGAAGTCTGTGCTGGGTCATATTTTTATGATTCCTGAACTGTTAGGAATAGGCTGATATTATTGAATTATAGCACATTTCTGTGCTCCTACTTGGCTTCTGATATCTGACCTTTCAGAGGCAATTAGGGGCCACAACAAATCTGACATTCTGCTAATTGGTGCCGAGACAAGTAGGTGAAGGGCCCCCTGTGGGGTTTGTGAAGGACCCCTGCAGGCCTCGCAGTGACCTTTACCTGCAGCAAACATAAAGTGTGTGTGTGGGGGAGCGGGGGCTATAACATGAGGAGGGGCTCTGTGGCGCAAACACATTCTCTCCGATCCTATCCACCATTCCCTGGCAGAAAGAGTAATGGTGCTATTGTCTGCCATTTCCCCAGAACCATGTCTGTTTTTTCCCTGAAAACTGAGTGCCCAACAGTCCAGCGCTTTTGAAGGGGGAGAGAGCACGAGGATTGAGGAATGTCAGTGTCGCTGTGTATCTGTGGGTTATGGGGGTCTCTCCAGCCAAACAATCCCCTCTGTCTCAAACAGTGTTAGTATGAGTAGTGAGTGGCTCAGTCTGTGCTGCATTAAAAGCTCTCAGTGAGACAGATAATGAGCTGGACCTTGCCAGAGCCCTGATCCTAGACCCTGGCGGCTTTCAGGCTGTGCGAGTCTGTCCTCTCCCCAGCGGACTCGCTCTGCCAGTCGCGCTTTTATCTGCGGCGATGAAAGACCCCCGTGTGGGAGAATGGCCTTTACTTCACACCGCCGACACTCCGTACTCCTTCCGATGACATCAGGACTCAGTTACTCAGAGGACCGGGCGCGTACCTGGCCGCCGTCTGAATGAAACGCGTGCTAATCAGTCACATCACAGTCTGTAACGGAGCCAGTCTGCTGCCACTGAGGGGCAGCCAGCCAGGCTTAATCATGTCTGTCAACGCTGCACCTTTTTATCTCTGGAGCAATGCCAAATAGAGAAGACAATGGAGGATGTGTAGCCTTCTCGTATTGTTGTACCATGTTTACGTTATCTGCCCTTTGTAGTTAGGCATTATTTTTTTGAATTTTCTTCATTGCCACACATTTTATTTGTAGATTAATTTATGACAAACTTATTATTCACTCATTCCTGTGTTTTTAATGTGAAAAATGTGTTTGCATCGATTCATGAATAGGGTCATTAGGTTTTTCCTGGGCATGTGATCTGGGTAACATTTTACTTGTCTGTCTATCCTTATCCTCAAAATGTCACTGTAGGCACTTGTAATTTCTGTAATCAGTGGTAAGCAGTCGAAAGAGCAGGACCAAATATACAGTGCAATTAGGCGGCAATTGAAGAACATGCAAGGGTGTGCATCTCTTAACCGGGGCTGTTCAAACCTATCCAAAAAAAGAGTTGTTTTTTTGTGGCAGCTCAGCTCTAATACACCCGATGCAACTAATCAAGGTTTTGATTGAAGGTGATAATTATTTCATTACGTGAATCGAATGTTGTTCTGTTGCATTCCAACAAATCTTGCCTTCCTCAAATGAGACTGTATTTTGCTGTGTAATTGACTGATTAATTGAGATCACAATATGTTCATCGTTAATCACAACAACCTGATTGGTGCTGTAGGAAGAACTACATATAACTAAAGCCCATGGTCCTGGTTATAACTCATTCCTTTTCCCAAAGAGAAGCTCCACTTAGAAATAGCAGAAGCCTTTGAAGTATGAGCGGGCCTCTCTCTGTGTCTGTCCCTGTGTGCTGTCCAGGTGTCTATCCCCAGCACCAGTAGTGCCTGTATGCGAGCGGTGCTGGAGTACCTGTACTGCAGCTGCCTGACGCCCTGCCCCGACCTGCAGCCCATCGACCTCATCGTGCTGGCTAACCGCCTATGCCTGCCCCGCCTCGTCGCCTTCACAGGTAAGCGCTGCAGACGGGCCACCAGGGGGCAGTGTAAAGATTAAAACTGGAGTGCATGCGTGATTGGGTCTGTGCTTCTGGCCCTCACAGAGCAGTATGCAGTAGAGGAGCTGCTCCAGTCTCCCATGAAGGGCGTGGACATTGACGGACAGGTGCTGACATACCTGGAGATGGCTCAGGTGAGGCTTACCAAACGCATGATTGGTGATGGTGTGGGTGGCTCGGCAAGGCTTGGTAGCCTTGCAGTGTTACCGTAAGTATGCTAGTTGTTTGTTCCTAATAATACATTATAATCGCATAAATCATCAATCATATCGATATGTAATGCCATCAGTCTGTGTTTGTCTGTCTGTCCATGACAGACATATGTGGAAAAGTAATGGTTGGATTGCCATGGAATTTGTTCCCAAGAGGAAGAATGTTGCCCCATGACTCTTTGTTTTAGTACTACCATCAAACAAATGTTTGATTAATATATCTCAAGAAGCGATACCCAGATTGCATTGAATTTTGCTGTGCACATTCATGCTCCCAAGAGAAAGAAAAACATTGATTTTGGTGACCCTATGATCGTTCCTCTAGCACCACCATCAGACCAAACTTTCAATTTGTTATTGATGTATCTCATGTATCTCATGATGGATTGCCATGGAATATTCTCTGCACCTTCATGTACCCTAGAGGGGGAGTCGATAGATTTTCTTTGCTGATTCTACGGCTTTTTCTTGAGCACCACCATCACGCCAAGCATATAAGAAATGACTTGATTGCCAAGACTTTTGCTTGTACACATTCACTCTAGTTGAGAGATGGTATATGTTTGCATTCGTCTTGTATGTTGTGTGTGTATGCATGGGATTGTTGGTCTTTTGGAGTGTTTATTTTTGGTAAATGTCTTCGCTGTTTTTGTTTTTGTCTGTTTATATATTCAACGGGGGACACAATTTTATTGGCAGATTAGATCAAAATAAAAAAAGGTGTATAATAACCACACTGGGTTAATGGTCTGTTTATTTACGTTTTTCACATAAAAAACACGACCTCAGCTTCATACATGCATCATATAACCACTCAGCAGAACTGTGTGGACGACGAAGTTTCATTTACTGAAGTCAGGTGCGCTTCTCTTATTAATTGTGATCATTGTCCTGCGTGTTCTGTATTTATATGTTTTTCTGTGTCCCCAGTTCCACAATGCAAAGCAGCTTTCTGCATGGTGTCTGCACCACATCTGCACCAACTACAACAGTATCTGTCGCAAGTTCCCAAAAGAAATGAAGGCCATGGTCCCAGGTACACCCCACACCCTGAATCCTCAACATTGGAGCGAGCATGTCATTTTCTATGTTTGTGATGTCTGCATTGCGCCATTCTCCTTGACAAAGTAAACATAATCATTTTATGACAGTTGAGACAGGCTGTGACTGTGTGTGCTTCGCTTTGTAGATGGCAAGTCTGTTTTCCCTCCTTTCTTTTCTGTACTCCTTTGCTCCCCGCAGAGAACCAAAAGCACTTTGAGAAGCACCGCTGGCCCCCTGTGTGGTTCTTAAAGGAGGAAGACCGGTATCTGCGCTCCCAGAAGGAGCGGGAGCGAGAGGAGGAGATCCTCCGCAAGCAGCACACCAAGAGGGGCTGGTGTTTCTGGAGACACTCGTCTTCCTCTGCTCCCCACGTCTCCTGAGGCTTCGCCCTGGGACCCCCGCCACCCCCCCCCCCCCCACCCTCCCCTGCGCCCCCAGCCACGAGCAGAACCCCCGAGCCCACAGGAGCTCTGCCTGCCTCCTGCTTCAGGCGCTCGGGGTGCAGCTGTGCCCTGCCTGATAGAGGGCACCTGGCTGACCACCGATAACTGCACTCCGGGCTCTTTGGTCGATGCTGTATGACAGAAGCCCTGAGGCAGGAGCAGACCCCGGGGCCTCTTCAGCACTGCACTAGGGCTGGGCCTAGGCCTGAGGGTGCAAGGTGGATAATTCAATGCAGATGTTGTGAGTTACACTTGATTTTATCTGCAGTATTAAGGACACAAAACAATTGGAAACAATCTTAAATTCGAAGCTCTACAACTTTCAAACAAAAAGGGCGGCAGGGATATAAAAAAAAACAAGAGAAATGACAATGGATTTTGATTGGTTTTTGGTTGTGTCAAAACTGTGGTTGGATATTCTCAACCTTTCAGAATTTGTGATTTTTGAGGGGAATTTTCTCACAGTTCATTTCTTTTCACTTTATCCCTTTATTTTTCATTTCTCAAACCCCTCCCCCAACAGATTCCCCACAGCAGCATATCACTGTTTATTTGAATGCAAAAGCATGGGTTGAAGAATTCAGGACCAGAAGGTTATTTCACACATTCAAGGAGGCCACTAAGGGCACCCCGAAGAGAGGAAATTGAGAGGAACAAATGACGTCAGCGCAGCTTACACCCTGCGGACATCCTGTAATAGATTTAACATTATGAGCCGGCTAACACACGAAGAGCTTGGAGGCAGAGGGCTAATGCTTATACCACTTCTATGAGAGTGTCATGGAACAGCTTTCATCAAAGTGAGCAGGATGCTTGTGGCTCTATGCCTACTTGCCAGATGGAAGGATAAACATGAGAAATGTTTAAAAAGGTTGGAACTCTGTCTTCAATTCAACCCTACCCCACCCTATTTTGTGCCGATGGTCTCGCCCTTAAGAAAATACCACCTCTGGCGTGAAGAAACTTCTCTCAAGAAGCTGTCTGCCTTCTCATTGACTCTTCCTTCCCTTGGCTTGATTGTTCCAGAGATTTCTGCCAGCTGTGCTTGGCGAGATCCAGCTCCAATAGCTCCTCCATCCTGGCTGGCTCGTATGCCGTTTGATTCAAACAACTTTTTATCTGCTGCTCTTTTTCAGGTTTTTTTTTAAAATCATACCCAAAAATAAAGCTGTGAAGACTCTTTTTAACGAAGCACAATGCGAGTTCTCCATTTCCTCTTCCTCTCCACTGCTCCACCTGCCCCCCCAGAGAGGGACGTAGGGATGCAACAAGAGGAGATGAAGTTCCTTGACCAACGTCGCTGTAGTATTAAAATGTAAAGCTATATACTTAGGACTAAAACAACCGCCTTTCCATGGGGGAGATTCACTCTCACTCTAATATAATGGTGCTCAATATTTTATAATGACACAGTCGTGTTTTCTGAAACAGTGTTTTGATGTGCTGTGGACATTTTTTTACTGGCCATCTTCATTAACCATCTATACCTGCATTATGCTAATGCCTTCTGGTCCATCAATGTATTGAAGCTTGGGAGTGTTGTGTTCAACTAAACTAATTATTTTTTTAGCCATTTTTTATGTTTGTTATTCAGTCCACTTGCTATTCAGTGGAAAATGTATATTCACCACTAATTCTTTATCCAATTATTTGTTTTATTACTTTCATTGTATACTCATTAACCACATGCGATGCAGTTTTACAATTAACTAAGGAAATGTGTTGTAATGTGTAGTTTGTAACGCAGATGTCAGTATTACAGCGAGCCCAGGTGGCTATATTAAAGTTCACCCTTCCGACTCCTTCTTTGGCAGGGGTGATGGGCCCTGCAGGGCCATATCACACATGCTTTAATAATCTCACCCGTATGCCAGCACGTACAGGATTTCACATTACGATTGTCTGCTTGAGTGTTGAAAAGTATGTTTGTCAGAAATCACTGCACCTTCGGGGTGGGATTATAGGACCACAGGGTTTGTGCATTTGGAGTGGCGGTATCTCATGAGCAGGTTAGTGTGGAGGTTGAGGGAAGGTGCTCTGCTCTGTATAGTAAGTCCTTATAATGAGTCCTCTGTGGGTATTCCCCTCAGGACCTGGCTGGCTTTAAAAATCATTTGTTAAAATTTGCGTTGCGGTGAGACTGGGTGGACAGCACCTCTTTGGTAATGTTTACACATTGTGGTTAGTCCTGGTATTAACAGTGTTAACATTGTGAAGTTTTGCAAAGGGAAACGCTGGGATATACGTACATTGGGTGAGAAGTTTGTTGATGATTCTTGTGATTATACAAGTCTGATAACAAATTTTGATGTAGCTAGAAGATACTGAAAACAAATTTTCCAACATTTTTGGAAAAAGGAAAACATGTTGGATGCCCTGAAGTAGAACCAATTGAATGTTGGACATTTTGTAATTTTTTTAATCTACAAATTGCTGAAACAGTTTTATTATTTCAACTTATAATATTTTCATCCTTGCATCTTCTGAAGTGAAATTGTGTGAAATTGATCTTTCTCATAATATTAGAGAATGTCTGAGAAGTTGGTCCCTAGGGAAAGGTAAAATCAATGTGATAAGATATGCTAGATGAATTCTACCAAGTGTGCCAGTTAATTGAACTGAATGTGAAAAAAAATCCAAATATCCCTTGCCCTGCTCCTTCCTTAATGTAGGCCAGCTTTACTGAGTGTTGTGGGTAGATGGAAGATTGCGGCACGTCTTGTATTTCTGAGCTTAGGGTGTGTTCTCTATCAGAAGTAAAGGAAATTCACTTAATGGAAGCTGAGGCAAAGCTTTACACTGGGATACACCCAGTCATAGCAGACTACATCGCTGTGCTGTCCCTCACTGGTCCTGTGCTATGTGGGCTTGTGGATGAACTTTTACACACGAATGTGGGGCCCTGCTCTGTGTCTTTCAGACACCCCAACACTTGCCAAGGACATGTTCTTAAAAAAAAAACAAAAAAAACATCTGAAAGTACATTTTCAAAGCTTGATTTCATTTTTTCTACTATTTTGAACATCTGTACAGGGTTACTCACTGAATGTTTTACGACTGTATACGTGTATGTTTTGTGTACAGTCATAGAATGTAGCACTAATTAGTCGGACTGCTGGTCTGAGATAAGATATTGTTTTGTGGGGCATGGTCTGTGAACTGGATGGCAAGGACATTCTCTGAAGTGTAGTGAAAAATAGACTCTCTTGACTGCATTTGTCATTAAGAGCTGATGTTGTCATTTATTGATTGAAATGATGGAGTGTTTAGAGTGGACATGGAGCTCTGATGTCTTGCAGTTGGACACTCTTTAACCAGTTGTAATAAAAATGTGGAGTGGCTTTAGAGTAGATTGGAAGTTTCATCTGGTTATGGAGTTTTGATATTTGGCAGTTGTTGTTGTGTGTATGGTGTCTTGTGGCAGGCTCCATAACCAGATTAATTAGTTTAAATTAGATTCAAGTTTTTACAGCATTTTGTGGTATGAACCTGGAGTAGAGTGCACACCTGGCTAAGTGGCATAGCTCTAACATCAGTGCATATAGCAGACAGTGTGCTCATGTATAAGGGAGGGGGTGGAGGGATGGATTGGGGTTTTAGGCCCCTTTGCCTGTGTAGCTGATGGTGAACCACTGCAACTCTCCTTTTGTCTACTTCACATTTTCACCATTTGTCTTCCAGGTATTTGGTTCCAATCTTTTTTTCCAAACATAATTAAGCACTTTAATGCAGATGTGGCAGGAACTTTATCTTGAAAATATTTTTAATAAATTATGTTATTCCTCCACTCTTTGAATCTGGAAGTAAAAGTGGGAGATAAGAGCTAAGCATTCTAAACACAGAACATTACCACATTTACCTGTGAGTTATGAACACATTTACCCTGTGAGTTATGGTGAAGGCTTAATTTATAAGTCATACTCCAGGTACCTCAGAAGGCTACCTTTGGATTTAAAGTAGCGTGCAGTGATATGTGCAGATTATTTTGACCTTTGAAAGGGTTTGTGTGAGGGTGGGAAAGATTGAGGTGGGTTCCCTGTGCTGTCAGCTGTGCGTTTAAAGCATTGGTTCCCCCTCCGGTGAGACCCCTCTCTCAGCTTAATTCTTTCGGACCGTGCTCCAGAGTATGCATCAGTGTGTGTTTTATGGCGTGTTTTCCCATGTCCTTATGCTGTAAAGGGAGACCTCGGCCCCACCATTGCAGCTGACGTGTCTCTCGTGTCTCAGCCCTTCCATTTCCTGTGCCTTCTCTCTCACACCGTTGCCTGTCTCTGTGTCGTCCCCCAAGACCCACTACCTAGGGGAGGTTCCTTCCAAGTGCCACTACCTTTGAGTCTCAGGTGCTGGGGTCAGATGGGCCTCCAACAATCAAACACAGACACCTGCACACAATTAACTGATTACAGACACACAGACAGATAGCTTGTCCACCGCTAGCAAAAGCAACGTTGGTCCGGTTAGTATCACTCAGGTCGCATGGCTGGGTGACACTCTATTGTAGCATCTTTCCTGTGAGCTTGGATTGCATTGGGATTTTTGGGGCCATGACTGCTCTTTTTTAATACAGTACAGTGCCCACACTGGAAGCCAGCCTTGATCCACCGCCAGTGAGTTCCTCAAATTCAGTCTGCATTTAATTCCTGCAGTTCAAATCAACGAGAAGCTTATCACTTCTAGTTGTTTTCAGTTTAGTGCAAATAACTATTATATTGCCATGCTTCCTCCATACCGATCATATTTTCTGTTCTAATAGAAGCAATAATAATAATTCCTGATCTCTTGTATACATTTCTGTTTAATTTCATACCCAATATTCACGTAAATCATGTTTCAAGTTGCATGATTTTCACATACTGTCAGTTTGGAGTGCAGACCACCCCTATTATAGGAACAGTATTTAACAGTAGTTTACTGTTAACAACATCACATGACTGAATTGTCAGTGTTATTATAAATGGATTACTGTAGGTATTAGTGTTCAGTTATTTATATGTTCAGTTGGTCTTCAGTAGGAAATATTTCTTGTGACTGTATACAGTATTTTTCCTCTGTCGCTGGCTTTAGAGCTTACTTTGGATTTTCCCTGGGAATATATTTACTAAAATGCAAGAAGTACTTCACCAGTACATTTTATTTCCAGGATATGCTTTTCATGAGATATATAGATAACGTATCCGATCCCTATAGCACACTTCTTTGCAATTGCTTTCAAAGACATTCAGTACCATAAGCAAAAATGGATAAATTCATTAAAAAATATATTTTACAGTTTAACCAGCTGCCTGGGCACTCTTAGACCTGAGTCTCCTCTCTTCATGTGAGAAATGTACACACTGATTCTCAGTAACAGAACGAGGCTTTATTTGATTCATCTCAGAGTAAGGATGGCCTTATTGTTCTTTATGCGAACGTGATTGTAAAAGCAGTCATATCTTCTGATTAGGAAACTCAGAAGTGAGGCTTTTTTATAGTCATTGAAACACAATTCCCTTAAAATGCAGGGAATTGTTGTTCAGACTGTGGTGTCTTACAGCGTCTCAGTACTGCAGCTGGTGGGCTACAGGGCTCAGAGCGATAGAAGGGGTTTGATTCTGTTCTGTGCGCGTTGTGTGACTTTTACATACTCAAGCACTTTTATTCCCTTACTCTTAGTAGAGATTTTTTGTTCAGAGAAATGAGAGGTAAAAAAAAACAACAACTGTAAATCTGAAACCAGACAAAAAACATTTAAGGGCTTTCTTAAAAAAAATGTTTTGCTGCTTTTTGGGAAAAAACTTTTCAAGGTAAAACATGTTTTTTGTAATATTTTCAAACCACTGTGATTTGCACAATAACTGAAATTATGAAAAAAATGAAAGCGTATTGCAATTTCAGTATTTTGATGTTTTGACTTTATTAAAACTTTGCTGAAGTCTTTGACCTAAGTGTGTGTTTTCTGCTGTGTTTCAAATATTAAGGTCACCCTTTTGATCAACACTAGTGTTTCAACAAGGCCATGCTTAACAGCTTACAACATCATGTAAAGGTCCAATTTAAACTAGTTTTCCGTGTATTTGAAAATGATGCTATGTGTGTTCATGTGTGTGTGTATGCGTGCGTGTGTGTGTGTCTGTCTCATGGTTATCTGAAGCTATCCAGTAGATGGAGCTAAAATACTTTAATCTCAGAGAATGGTCTTGTCTGTTGACACTGACTTCTATTTCAGATGGGACAGACCATAAGGACATTATATTTATGTTACAATTTTAAATGGACACACAATGTGGAATTTTTTTCCGGTGGCATTTTCTTGAAATACATGACATTGGTGTGATTTTAAATGTTACATTAAAAGTACATACATTGAGATGTAACGGCTAACAGAAACTGGACTTTCTCTTTGAGAAACAAGTCAAATTACATTTGACAATGTTGTCAAACCATACTAGCATTGTATTAGCTAAATTACAATATATGAACATCTCAGTTTTGGTCCAAGAGAATGGGATCATCTGGAGATGCTTTGCAGTTGCCATGGTGTCAGAGATCCTGTGTTTATGAAAATGCTGCTATTAGTCACATGCTAAAGTATGGTCATAACAAGCACAATATGAACACTCTTCCAACCATTCCTCATGCTTTCAGCATGCTCATTTTAATATTGTAGTCCAACACTATAGAAAAGGCAGTTAATTTCCACAATGACAGTTCCATTTCAACAGGTGCTCAAGTGAACTTCCATCCATCCATCCATCCATTATCTTAACCCGCTTATCCTGAACAGGGTCACAGGGGGGCTGGAGCCTATCCCAGCATACATTGGGCGAAAGGCAGGAATACACCCTGGACAGGTCGCCAGTCCATCGCAGGGCACACACACCATTCACTCACACACTCATACCTACGGGCAATTTAGACTCTCCAATCAGCCTAACGTGCATGTCTTTGGACTGTGGGAGGAAACCGGAGTACCCGGAGGAAACCCACGCAGACACGGGGAGAACATGCAAACTCCACACAGAGAGGCCCCTGGCCGACGGGGATTCGAACCCAGGACCTCCTTGCTGTGAGGCGGCAGTGCTAACCACTGCACCATCCGTGCCGCCTCAAGTGAACTTGGTAAACTATATTTTCACTGAGAGAAGAAACACTTCAGGCCAGTTTCACAGATGCAGATTAAGTATAGAAAAAATACAACTACATGGGTCTGCTCAAGACTATGACTGATGTCTGAAATATTATGGGAATGATTCTGATCTTTTATTTCCTCTCACTGTTTCTGATTAGCAGAAGAATAAAAAAGTGAAAAAAAAAAAAAACTATTAACGTCTATGCTCTGGATAACCCTATTGGGTGAGAGAAACAGCAGGGAGGATTCTTGGTGATGGAAGATGCAACACTCCCTTCTGGTTTGACCAGGCACACAGTTTCCAGTCATACAGGGTGAATTCTGACACAGAGAGAGTCCCTGGCTCTAATTAAACTCCCCGAGGCAGAAGGTAGAGAGGAGGGGAGAGGGAGGCTACTGAAGTGGAGAAGGGTATTTCACCATGACAACCAAACCTTTAGTTTTAATCAGTTTGAGGAGGTCAAGTGTGTGTCTTTTCTCCACCATTTCTGCCAATACCACTGCGTTGGTAAGATGAGGGCACAATCAGAGCTGTTTTGAAGGAAATGAATCAACCCAAGCTCTTAAAACAGATGTTGTCTCTGTTTTCTGTAAAATAAGTAATAATGGGAAATATTTTCTCTGCCACAGCCACAGAGATTCACCTGCATACTCTCAGGTGTCTGTGATCTCTGATTGCAGCCCTGAAGGTTATGTCACTCTTTTTATGAGTTCCAAAACCAGCTGTGAGTTCAAATTACAAACAGTCACTCAGTCACAAATAGCATCCAAGTTTTGGAGAAACATTGCTTAAGGTGTGATTGTTTGCCGCTTGAGAAACAAGTTTCCAGCCCAAGGCTAAGTTATCCTGAGGGACAGGGAGTTTCACTCTTTCATCCTGGCCCCTACTACAAAAGTAAACTCTGAATAGTAATGTACTTTTCATTGTTATTAATTAAGCACAATGTTGACTGAAAGATGATTTGCCCTCTCATGGTCACATTATGTCAAAAATAGTTATATGTATGCCATGAAGAAAAATATTCCACATTCACATCCCCGGACTTTTAATCGTCTATGTTTGATCGACTATTTGCAAAAACTCAACTATACATTGTCTCAAAGTGCATTATTTTTTAGAACCATTGCAGCTCTATGACTAACCTTATTGTATGCACTTTATACATTAAGCTTCTATAAATAAGACAATAACAGCAATTCTAATTTAAAGCTTGTAAATCTGGCCCAGTCAGCCTTGTGCTGACATTTCACCTCTGTGTTTCAGAAATACCCCAAACTCTTTGTACATTTTTCCCAGTGCTTCACATATTGATGCTTTACCAAAGAGCAGCCAAATGGCTTCCTTTCCTAACTGTATTTTAATCTTACTTTGGATGCTTCCACTCCTACTTAGTTTTTTATTCCAGTGTCTCTGATGCTCCTGTTCCTCTGCCTCCCCTCTATGTGTGCAGATACTGCATGACCTGAATGTTCTCTCTCCCCCTGAAAACAACCCCCTGCCGCAGATTCTAAGTCCTGTTTATTGCAGTAGCAATTAGAATGCCATGTAGCAGCAATAAGGAAGAGACAGGGTTCTCACACCCGGATTGATCCCTGATCTGATCAGTAAAACAGCCAACCACCTAACCAAGCAGGTGTGGGAGTTCAGCTCTTGCTCTTAAAAGATAATTTGCTATCCCTTTCTCTTTTTTAACACCCCATCTCTTAGAAGTTACGCCTTTACTGCCTATAGCCTTTACTCTCACCTACCTTTGCATCTCTTTCTGTATTACAAACTTTATATCTCCTCTATTTTCAAGACTCACTTACTTCGAGGGTTGCTGATGACTAGACATCTAATAGGGGCCAGAGGTTCACGTTTCTTCCACTATTTATGTATTCAAGGCACGAGCCTGCACTTCCCAGAGCATCGAGGACTCTATTACACAGATCAATAATGAGTCTTTGTTCTGCTGCGTTCTGTGATATTGAGAGAGGGAATTATTGGAAGGTGAGCCTTGTGAGGTAAGGCTGCCTAAGAAGAGCTCTGAGATAGCAGTGGCACTACATACACATGCTCACAAACACACACACTTATACAGAGACATGCACAAGCACACAGACACACACACACACACAAACACACACACACTCATACAGAGACACGCACGAGCACACAGACACACACACACACAAACACACACACTCATACAGAAACACGCACAAGCACACAGACACATACACACAAACACACACACTCACTCATACAGAGACATGCATGAGCACACACACACACACACACTCACACAGAGACATGCACAAGCACACAGACACACACACAAACACACACACACTCACTCATACAGAGACATGCACAAGCACACAAACACACACACACTCATACAGAGACATGCATGAGCACACACACACAAACACACACACACTCATACAGAGACATGCACAAGCACACAGACACACACACAAACACACACACACACACACTCATACAGAGACACACAAGCACACAGACACACACACACACACACACACTCACTCAGAGACATACATGAGCACACACACACAAACACACACACACTCACACAGAGACATGCACAAGCACACAGACACACACACAAACACACACACACTCACTCAGAGACATGCATGAGCACACACACACAAACACACACACACTCACACAGAGACACGCACGAGCACACAGACACACACACACAAACACACACACACTCACACAGAGACATGCACAAGCACACAGACACACACACAAACACACACACACTCACTCAGAGACATGCATGAGCACACACACACAAACACACACACACTCACACAGAGACACGCACGAGCACACAGACACACACACAAACACACTCACACAGAGACATGCACAAACACACACACACTCACACAGAGACACGCACGAGCACACACACACACACACACACACACACACGTCCACAATAGATCCTGATGGATCCAGAAGCCCCCAACTCCATTTCCCCATCTCTCAGCTCATCCCTCTCTGGCCGGGGGCTGTAAATGCCAGAGCAGCAGCAAGTTCACCTCCCGCTGCCAGAGACGGCGAGCGGATGTCTCTGTTTCAGGGGTCAGCAGCCCTGAGGCATGCTGGGAGATCAGCTCTCTGGGGGATGTGCCAAAGCCAGATCACTGAAGCGAGGTTGGTGGGTGAATGGGCTGGCCGGTTCGGGTGACATCATCCTCCTGTTCGGGGAGAGCGGATTAGAAGACACAAGCACGGTGAATGGGGTTCCTGGCACAGTGGTTTTGTCACCGGTTTGGCTCTGGGTGATGTGTTGTGGCTGATGCACCCGAGACAAAGCAAGCACACAGAGCCGATGTCACTGTCCTGACTGGGCCAAACTCTTTCACCATTGTAAATAGACACAATCCCAATGTGGGGACTGACACAGTGTGCAACTGGGGTGGGTTGACTGAAAGACAAAATAAAACTCTTTTTTTACGAAGCCCATGTTTGTTTAGATGATGTGAAAACTCTTATTTACGGAAGCGTTTGTATCTCCATTGCATACTGTATGAGACAGAGTAAAACATCCTGTGTCTCCATCACATCCCTTCTACAGACAGGAGACATACTCTGTCACTAGCAGGGGGCAGTGTGTAGGGGAAAAAGCATAGTCATTCTCTGTTGTCAGACAGTAGCTTGATAAATTTGTCAAATGAATGCCGCACACTCACCTCTCGTTGCTTTGGTTGAAGTGCATGGTGATTGCGAAGCTCCAGTCATGGTCCATCTGCCAGTCATGCTGCTGAGTTGATTACTGTGACCTAATCTGTAATATGACCTGAGACAACTCTCTGAAAAAATGGATGACCCACTTATTAAATGGACTTTATCAGTGGCCAGTTGAATGGTTAGATGGTGTTGCTTTGCCACTTACCCGCCTGTAGCGTAGTGGTTAAGGTAAATGACTGGGACATGCAAGGTCGGTGGTTCTAATCCCGGTGTAGCCACAATAAGATCCGCACAGCCGTTGGGCCCTTGAGCAAAGCCCTTAACCCTGCATTGCTCCAGGGGAGGATTGTCTCCTGCTTAGTCTAATCAACTGTACGTCGCTCTGGATAATAAATGCCAATAATGTAATGTAATGTACCCATGTTTGCTCAGTTTCATACTCATGTTGGAACACACAGCTGGATATAATGTTGAGATTTAATGTGTAATAAATGTAGTGTGAGAAATAGTATCTATCTTCTATCTGATAGACTGCCAGGATTTCACTCTTTGGGGAGAGGTGTCTGTAGCCAAATATCCTGCCAAGATTTTCTCTCCGCGATTTTGTGATGGAAATACATGTATGCATTTTATTTATTTTAATTAAAACCTTATCTTTAAAATTTCCGATGTCCAATCAAACATATATGCACCTATGAAGCACAAATAAGCAGGACCTTTCACGCTTCCCTGAAGTCTTCTCTGCAGTCCATCAGCTGTCCAGTCACTGCACAGCAGGAATGCACTACTTAAACAGCAAGTGCCCAATCAAACAGGGGAGTCACTCTTGGGAAATGGTGCACGGCTAACTAAAACCCAACCCTCCCTTCCTGGGCTTCTCTGTGGCCAATTCTGTGCTGCTCAGAGGAAGTATTAGTAATACCCATCACTTGCATAGTCAGGATTCTATTCCAGACAATGAGACTAGAGGCATTATTCAAATAAACATGGATAGCAAAACAACATGGTGAAACTAAAGAGGTTGAAGTCAGCTGAGGGTAGGAGCATGTCTTACTTTGAATGGCTAAAGGCATAGATGGATCTAGATGAGTTTGCATATGAAACCTGTCTGCATAGATAGCTCTTCGCATGAGATCCTACATGAACGTGATGGAAGGCATGATACAGAGCACTGACAACCTGTCAAAGAAAGACTGAATAGTCCGAGTCTCATGGTTTTCCTATCCGGAGAAGCAGAGAGCCACATGTTCGCTCATCTTCATGAACCTTCAGTGACCCAGGTTTGCTGCTCAACAACTCCGACATCTCTTCTTCTCTGGCTTCTGGTCAGCTTAGCTGTAGATGTGAGCAGGTGAAACTCCTTTAAGGTATCATACAATGTTGTCCACTATGTTGTTGTTCACCTCAAACTACTTTGTTATTTCGGCCAATTGGGACAAGCAAGACAAGCAGGCTTAATGTGTGACTTTAGACCGCTTGAAACAACTTGCACTGAGGGCCAGACAATAGTCTATGTCACATGCAACATAGTGTATAATTATAAATCCGTGTCAACATGGAGAAAGATGGTCAGGCGATGCACAGAATAAACATAAAGAACAGAGTAAATATAAAGTAAATTTCAAGCCACCAGAATTCTCTGAGGAAAAGTTCTGCATCTGCTATTCTTATCTAAATCTGGGAAAAGGAGTACAAGCTAATTACAGGAAGTTATCGGTTGGTACAGTTTATGTATGATACTTGGTCATTTATTTTCCTTCCCCCCCCCCTAATGACAGGAAGTCAGAGGGACAGTGGGAATGATGGCCCCTTTTAATTCCCCTTCTCCCTCTCTCCCTCCCCCTGTCACTCCATGCCTGGTTGCCCTAACAAACTGCAGGCTGCCTGTAATGCAGAAGGAGCTCTGTATGGATGCATTTCTACCCCGAGACCGCTGTTCTTTTTATAGACAGACCTGGGCTATGCCTGACTTCCTGTTAGTGTCTTTGTTTTCCTCAGTCCTGAACAGAATAGCATCCGTAATTGTCTGAGACTAGCATGAGAGTACAGGTCCAAAAATGGGGGTATGCCACACATTAATTTATTACAAGACAGTGAGGTGCGCTTAACATTTTTATTATATGTAGGCCTACATTGAGGGCAATAGCAGGAGTCCTGCTGTCGACTCTGAGATGGTGGGCAGAGCACACCCCCACTCCTCACTGGGAATAAACAGGAGAGGACAGATAAAGAATGTAATTGTCTGCATCAAGAAATGGCCACAGGAAATGGCTGATCCATCATCAAAAGAATATGACCAATCCTTTCTGGAGATAAGAGGACTTATAAACATCATAAGAACATTGTGCTATTGCTGACTTGTGACGTATTGGTTGTTCCCTGGCCAATGACTGAAATACCCAACCAATAATCATATACTTTCTTCAAGACCCTTCATTGTGTCTCTCCTGCCAGTGTTTGACCTAATAGGGAGACAGTTCGCATGTGTTATACTTTTATGCCTACCCTAAAAGATGCTATATATTACTCACCTTGTATATGGCTTCACATGTATGTGCAGGAGGTAGTTTTGCAGTGTATCAGTGAGGTGCTTGGGGTTGGAGGCTGCAAGTTCCTTCAAAGGACTGCTCCAGGCAGCATGTGACCCTATCAGGGAAACAGTGCCTCTGTCTACCACTGGCTCAGTCCAGTCCAATACCACCAAGTACCTTTTAGTGTTATTCCAAGTGAATATCTTATATGTCCCATGCAGAGGCAAGACTCAGATCAGTTATTTTCGAAAATAAATATGATATGCCCGTATTATATTTGACTAATTATCATATTAGTAATGCTTTTAAAAGGTATGCCGAAGGGAAGGGTGTTGTAACGTTATTATTCTGTGAACGAAAGCAATAATCGGGTAACAAAAGCCAGCGTTTATATCCGCAATGCAATTCAACAGACAGCGTTAGGAACGGAGATAGCCTACCTACTGCCAAATGACGAACACAGTCATCAAACAAGCGTATTTATTGGAATTTTTTTCAGTGAGATTGTTGCATCACACACTGTTGAAGTAAAAATGCCTATTATATTGTTGTTGTATGTACATCGTCCGCGTTCAGACGATGAAAACACAAGAGCTGGATTATAAAGCAGCGTTTTCTCCTTTTACAGGAGGTGTGGCTTTTGGCTATAGAGGCTCTTTCAAAACTTTCTTCAAGTGTGCGGCAGTGCATCTTCAGACAGACTTAGCTACCCTGGAGGTATATTACACTGAAACTGAGCGGTCATTCTGAACGTCTTTTTTAACCTGAAAGCGTGTGCGTTCTTCTTTGCAGATAAAGCGAAAACAGGAGAACATACAAGCAGGATTGAAGTGAAAAATAATTGAAAAGTCGAAATGAAAGCAATTAATCTGGACACCTACAACCTGTCATTGCTGACAGCTAAAGAGGACATTCTGAATCCCCGGTCATCAACCAACTGGTAGGTCGACAAGCGCTGTTACAAATTGTGCAGCATGCAATTTACTGTGAATTTGCACTGAAGGGTTCATTCGTCTTTTTACTTGACCCTGATTTTGAGAGAATGGCCCACAATACCGTAGGAATAATGTGTATGCTAACTTACAAATAATGAATTGGTGGTTTATTTATTTCTTTATTTATTTATTTAGTGTATTTGTGTGTTTGTTTGTTTGTTTGTTTGTTTGTTTGTTTATTAACATACTTGCTTAATTACAGTAGCCTACTTACTTACTTACTTTGGAACTTAGGCTACTTAGGTTTTGTTGCACGGTGTAGATTTAAGTATAAGGCATTTTGGGAGATGGTAACCTGAACCCTTGAATTGCATTTATTATCGTAGAGGTAAACAACCTATGGTTGTTTTATGGGGAAACATGGCACACAATTGTCCAATGAGGTAAGGTGTAGCCTACTTTCCTGGGGCCCGGAAGGTTGGTGGTTCAAGCCACTTATGTTGCCACGATAAGTTCCACACAGCTGTTGAGCCCCTGAACAAGGCCCTTACCCCCCCATTGCTCCAGGTAGGTTTGTCCCCTGATAAAAGCATCGGCTAAATAGTGAATTATAGAGGGATTATACTTTTAAAGTCTTAGCTGGGTCAAGAATATAATTTATTTAACTCCACAACTACAGTGCTAATATACTACATACATATGATGAGCAGTAGCTACTGTTGACAAGTAGAATGAAGTGGCATAATACAATCTAATCAAACATCCTGCTCATATGTGGAAACATTGCAAGAGACATGGCAAACATGACACTTCCCATAAGCAGAGATGGGAAACCTGATTCACAGCAGGGAATAAGAAGAAATGTGAGCTTTTCTTTTCTCAAGGTATGGGCCTAGCAAATATGAAATTGTGAAAATGTTGTTATGATTTTGAAATTAAGCTTACATTTAGTGCTTCTTGAGGTAGCATCTGCAGGAGCTATTGTTGTAATGTGTTTCTTAATGTATGCTGTAGTTTTGTATGTAGCTCAGAGGATTAACCTATGTTCCTTATCTTCTGTACTGTGATCTGTTTGTAGATACAATACTGTCTAGTCACAAAATTCCCTTCTTCCAAATACAGCATGTTTCTGAAGGAGGGAAAGTTGTTGTCACACTTAGATTTGCACTCATCCTGATCCAACCCATGTGCGAGGAGTGGGAGTAAGCTGGGCTTGTGATTTATTTAGTGTATATACAACTATTAGAATAGAGTCAGGAAAAAGGTTTGAAATGATCTGTTTTTAAACTCTTTCACATGAAGCACTGTGTGCTGACTCATGCAGTGTGGAAGTGTGAATGCTGTCATTGTGACTCAGGGTTGCATTCGTTCAGCGCTTCTTTCCAAATTTAACATTTCATAAACAAGTTTTCACTTCCAGACAAAACTCTGCATAGGTGGAAAAAAATGCTGCATAGGGGATGATACATCTGGTGCGAGTCAAAATATACCGCAATAGGCAGCGCAGTAAATTCTGAATAGGTGACTTGTGCCAGTACTGAAATGTATAGCCATTGTTGGAAAAAAAGGAATAATAAAAATCCATAGCAGAGACAGTGATGAAGTGAGCTACCACATGATTCACACCAGACCTTGCCAAAGTGTCAGGGACTCACAAAGCATATAAACTGTTTGATGAAGACCAGTAGTTTGAGTCTAGTATGAGTGAGTCTGGGGTTGGGGGTGAGACAATTAATGGAACATTTAATGCTTGAGGGTGTAAGAAGATCATTTCCTGGCCAGAAATTCTCTCTAAATGATTACTGAGTTGCACATCGCTGAGCTATGTGATGCTGGTGCAAGACCTGGAGTGACTGTCGGGAGAGGATTGTTCATAGAATGAGATACAGAACATCAGGAAATGTTGAAAGGGAGACCCATGCACAGAATAGATTGAGTACCTCTCTCCATAATAGTGACAACAGATAGAGGTGTTCATTCTCCAGTTGTTGTGCAGTAGCTGTATTATTTTGTGTACACGTGTCCATCAGTTGCCATCAGCTGTGGATCACAAAGAGCAAACATAATGCACAGGTTTCAAATCACAGTGCTAAAATGAGTGGAGTGATTTCTTCTTGTGGTGCCACTTTCTTTGTTTTGGTACTGATTTACTAGTCTCAGCACTGCAGAAATGTTGAAGATAATAACAAAGTTCCCTGTTACCTGGTGTATTTTAGTTCCTCTCATAGTGTGTGATATGCTTATATTATAGGCAGTTACTGGAGAATTGCTGCTTGTTCTTGAGGGCCACTGTCAGTGTAACTGCAGTCGGTGCAGTGGTAATGCAAGTGCAAGTATTTAACTTGGAAGCATAATAATTTATGTGGAAACTGTTGGTCATCTTACATACAAATTCTCAAGAGTACCCATGTGTCAAACCACATGTGTGTGCCAGTACGTAATAGGTTTTCCAATTCAACCCTGTTTGTCTTTGGATTTTGTGACTTTTTGGACCCTGTTACCATCTTGATTTCTCAAAGTGCCTTGGAACAAATGTAGAATGCACACACAAAGACACACTTCAGAAAGGAAATTAATCACAATGGTCTAGACTTGTTTCCGACACTGCTTCTTTGCTGTTAATTGTGGTCGGTGTTGTCAGTCAGAAGTCTGGTGACAGGTGTGCAGGTGAATGATAAGGAATGTAAGGAATTATGTCACAATATGTAACAGTTATTTTTACAAAATGGCATCTGATTTGAGACGTTGCAGCCCTGCATAATACTGAAATTGTTGGTGTGCTCTCCCAGAGACAGCAATTCTGTGGGACTTCTATGCTTTTCCTGTAGTGCATTCTCTTCCCTCCTGCAGAGGGCCATAATGCCTACAGACACGCTTTACTGGCAGCTTTGATGATGTGTACCTCGACTGTTTGGCTTTTTTCACACACTTAATCTCTGTGGAATCACAGTGACACAGGTGTTACTGGACTGAATGAAACATTAGCATGTATGCATGCTCTTTATGTGTTTCTGTGTGTGAATCTGAGTTAAGGGGCTGGTGGCATTTTTCCAGGTTGTAGTAGGGTCTCTGAGTGGCAAGATGTGCACTGCACCGAGGGTGTTGTCAACACCATGTTGATTTGGTCTGAATAGCAGGAAAGTGCTTTCATACCTGTTATTCTTACGGTTCTGTTCATTATTTCTTCAGGCTTCTTGCCAGCAGGTCAGAACCATTCCATTTAAAAAACAGAAGCATCACACACACACACACACACACACACACACACACACCAAATGTCTTTCATGTCCCGGGTCTTTGTATAAAGAAATCCCCTTCTAAACTTGAGAAACAACCTGATTGGCTGGCATGCATGGCAGTTGGGTACAATGATAATCCACAGCGCTTCTCTTCAAGGTGTTTGGAGTGAGGTCATTGCTGGGAGCTGTTTTGGGGGATTTGGAGGTGACTGGGAGGGGGAGGGATGTTTTGAAAAAGGATCCCTCTGCACACTCAGCTCTGGCCTTGAGGCCTCAGTATCTTTTATCTAATGACCTCGTGTGCATGCAGAGCTGCTGAATGCATGTCCACACTATTCCCACCCAGTAGACCGGCCCAGCCTGACATATTTTCATCGTCTTTGTACTGTTATTTTGTATAGACCATTCAGGAAAACTTCAAAGGCCTGCGTCTAGTTTTTCTTTCTTTCTTCCCATGAATCGTATCTGAGAGATGTAAACCTAACACCCCTCATGAAAATATATAGAATTATAATGCAAGTACACAGTTTGTGCAAGATGTGTTGTTATTTATATTCAATTACAATTTTTATTTGATAATGAAATGTGAATCCTGTGAATATATTACAAATATTAATTAGTGAAATATTAACAAATATATGCATGCAATTATGTAGCCAGTAATTAGTTTCAGACAAATGAGACATGCATGTCAGACATGCATTATATTTGAGAACATACTATTGATTATTGTTGTATTGTTGATTGTTTTGCACGGGCTGATGCAGTGGAGGAATTTGATCAGTCTCTTGCTTTCTCGTCGTTGTCCTCCCTCCCAGTCTGTCCTGTTTCCTTATTTTAGCCACTCTGAAGAAAAGCTGGAAATTCCCTTCTCCCACAGAACAATACATGCAAAATGAAGCCCTTCACTCTGTCTGACTCTTCTGATGTTGTCCTGAAATTTCAGGGCCTGGAGTTTACACAGGACTGCTGCTGTTTTATAGATTTTTCCTTTTGGGAAGCATTTCCTGTTTTGTAGGTCCTATATAGACTACATGAATACTAGGCATTTGGCTGTAAATTGGCTGTAAATTGTAAATAAGCGGAGCTCATTTGATTATTCTTGACTCATTTCGGGTGGAACAAACTACACTTTTGATCTGACAATTGAACAATAAAGGGAAGTATGTGAAGTTTGTGTTTGTGTCTCTGTGCTCTATATGTATGCAATTTATGTTTGTAATGCGTGACAAATATGCTGTTTACATAGTAAAACGTATAACCACTCAGGTTTGGTATATCAAATGCTGTTGGTGATGGTTATACTTATCTGCTTTCACTGAATGAGATACCGTTAGTATTGAACAAGATGTTGCTTTTGGGATTCATTTGAATAATGAATTATAGTTTCCTTCTGGAGTTCGAAACAACACCCAGATGATCTGGCTGCTTAGGAATTGTTGCCAGTAGTTATTGATGTGGAGTTCTCCCATCTAACAGTCCGATGTGGTCGAGCAATTGTTTTTATAATAGGAGCTGAGCCCACGTTTCCGTGGTGAAATGTGTATAAATATACGTGTGTCTTTCTGAGCTCACTCCTTTGATTGGCCCTATTCAACGATACTGCCACAGTGGAGGGTTTTTTTGAGGGAGGTGCCACTCCGGTGGTTCATGGGAAAGGCTTGATTTCCAAATGCAGCCTCTTGTTTTTGGTTGCCTGGGTTACCGCACCTGTGCAAATCACAGTGCGATAAACACAACCCTACACTATTGTCAAAGACAAATGAAGGGAACATTACGGAAATATAATAAAATTAGTTACACAACTCAGCAATGGGCGGCACGGATGGCGCAGTGGGTAGCACTGCCGCCTCACAGCAAGGAGGGTTCGAATCCCCGTCGGCCGGGGCCTCTCTGTGCGGAGTTTGCATGTTCTCCCCGTGTCTGCGTGGGTTTCCTCCGGGTACTCCGGTTTCCTCCCACAGTCCAAAGACATGCATGTTAGGCGGATTGGAGAGTCTAAATTGCCCATAGGTATGAGTGTGTGTGTGAGTGAATGAATGGTGTGTGTGCCCTGTGATGGACTGGCGACCTGTCCAGGGTGTATTCCTGCCTTTCGCCCAATGTATGCTGGGATAGGCTCCAGCCCCCTGCGACCCTGTTCAGGATAAGCGGGTTAAGATAATGGATGGATGGATGGAACTCGGCAATGACTTAATTAATTCTACATTTATTTCAGCAACAACTATCTCAACAGTCTGATCTTAGCAGACAGGTGAGCAAATCTAAATAGTCTGATTTTAGCAGGTAGGTGAGCAAATCTGAATAGTTTGGTCTTAGCTGGCAGTTGAGCAAATGTGAATAATCTGATTTTAGCGGGCAGGTGAGCAAATCTGAATAGTTTGGTCTAGCAGGTAGGTGAGCAAATGTGAATAGTCTGATTTTAGCAGGCAGGTCAGCAAGTGTATGCTTTGAATCCTTTTGGCTGTCTATGTGGGACAGGTGGAACCATCAAACTTATACTTCCAGAAATCAGATGTGCAACTCCTGGCACTAGTTAGCACTTTTTAATGGTCTCTCAACTGATCTCAGCTCTCTGTGGAGGATTTCATTGCTTTGTGAAGGCGAGATTTTGGACAGGAACACAAAAACCCCCCCTTTCATCAGTCATATGATCATTCACCCTGGAGCCAAATTCATGTTTTGCGTACTTCCCAGTTCTAGCCTGTGTGCGTGTTTTATGCATAATTGGTTAAATATAAGATTTCAAAGTGTATGCATTTTACTCCAGTAATGGGAGAAAGCCAGCAGGTAGCAGAAGGCCTCTGTGTGGGGTATGTTGTGTGCGTGACCATGCCGGTGGGACAGTATGAGCCATAAAGGTGTGCTGAACATGGGATACTGAGAGGCTGTTCAGATAAACTGCATGAGAGCTGTGTGTGTAACTGGCTGTAAGATACATGCAGATTACTGTTCATTTTAGAAGCAACGTCTGTTTTCACGAATATACTAAGGATCTGCAGGGGAGTTATACATTTTACTGTCATCTAAAGAGGTAACATTTAAAATAGAGTGCCATGAATAAGTACTTGTCCCTTCCTGATTTCTACTATTATTGCATAGGTATCTGAAACAACCCGTTTATGCTCGGAAATCTACCAGTTTGTCTGCATTAAAGCTGTTCTGTTCCTCCACAACAATGTGAAAGACTGATATCAAATTATAGGAAGTGTTTGGTTGCAAATAAGATGGTGCAACCAGCTATTAAGATAAAGATTTTTTTTTCACATGGGTGTTACCTTTTCATTAAATAAATGAAATAATCATCTCCTTTACACGAAACATAACAGCAATGTCTGAAGCACAAATATAGTATGGTTTACTGAGTGTCAGTCAATTTGGGTATGATTTATTGACATTAACTGTGGTATCAGAACTTAAAGACGTGATGTGCTTTGGTCACCTGTGGCAGTTGAACAGCATTCTCTAAATGCTGTGATCTGATCTGTATCTAGTTCTCAGCTGGCATGAAACTATTGCTCACTCAGATGAAAATATATAGGTTAAGCAGGAAACTGATTTTTGAACAATGCAATGTTGTGCATTCTCTTGTCTCAGCTTTCAGTTCCACAGAATTGGAGCTGTTCCACAGAATTCAAGTTATTTCACTAATGTAGTGCAAAGAGTGAGTCAATGAGCAAATAAAACTCAGCACAAGGTGTTTGGCGGGACATGAAAAAGCCTTTTTGATGGCCATTCATTATCAGTTTATCAGTCAATTAACAATTCAATTCAATATTCAATATTAATGTCATATTAAATGATGATTTTAAGGAAAAATTTTTCAGATGATCAGTTTTTGTGAGACATCTAAAGAGAATGGAAAGATGGTGTTATAATGTTGAGCTTCTGAAAGACCAAACGTTGTTGTGTTTGCATTCACAGATATTTATGAATCCTGATTTGGAATAACAGGCAGGATGCCACTCAGTGCCCATAGGCTGTTTTTGTCCATCTTTTTTTAGATCCTCCGATTCATTGTCCTGGCCCTTCCTTGTTACTGGGCCACAGGTGAAAACAGCAGTGGCCCTGATGTTTTATTGTGTGTGGTGTGAATGAAACACAGTCCTGGTGATTAGCCCTGTTCTCTGTAAAACACACGGGCCCATTGTGAGGCAGATTTACTGTTATTGCGGTGCTGGACAGGCCAGATCATGGGTGGCTGGCTGTTTCCTCTCTGGTCGTTTTGTAGTGGGGTTGTAATTGGCTCTGCTGCCAGGAAGTGCGGGCTGAGAAACAGGCCGACCCCCACTCCTGTTCACACACATGCATACAAACACATATGCACACACACACACTTCCTTCTGGGGGGGGGGGGGGGGGGGGTTTCTCCATTAAAGTCATACAGTGGCGGAGCAGTGGAGGATTCCCTGATGTTTATGAGAACATACCCAAACCCTTTAACTACTCCATAATCCAGCCTGTGTGCTTGTAAATGTTCATAAACACATATATGTTACCCACTCTTAACTGGGCCTGGGTTTCCTCCTGGCATGCATACACACACACACACACACACACACACGCACACACGCACACACACATAACCCCTAAAGGAACAATTCAGAAATGTAATTGAAATAAACCACAGGCGTTGTCATGTTTCTTGCAGGGGGCTCCAGTGTGTGCCTCCTAAGGACATGTATTAGATAAAGCTTTAGAGTAACAAGCCATTCTGCTGCAATGCTGCTGCATTCAGAATCGGACACCATATAGAGTGCTTACTCATTACATTACATTACATTATTGGCATTTGCCAGACGCTCTTATCCAGAGCGACGTACAACAAAGTGCATACCCATAACCAGGGCTAAGTGCGCTGAAAGACCCTAGAGGGAAGTACAATTTCAACTGCTACCTGTACAACAAAGGACGAGGGCTTTTTTTTTTTTTTTTTTTTTTTTTTGAGAACAAAGAAACAAACAAACAGAGCAAAAGTGACCAAAGTTAACTATCCAAACACTGCTTACCTAGCCAACACTACTCTTCTGACAGCGGGTGGCAGCCAGAGTGGACTTTCACCTCCTCTGCTTTCCAGTGTCTGGGCAGGGTTGCAGCAACCTAGGGCCTTGTCAGAACAGAGAGGACAGCGCAATATGGCAAGAGGCAGACGTCAAGAGAAATTTGTGATTGACCTGCATTCACAGAAGGGTGAGAGCGTGGATGTGGTGGACCGTGACTGCCTCCCACTGCAGGAGGAGAGCAGCCCAGGAGTCGGACAAACCTGGGAGCTCCTTACGCAGCACGGAGCTGAGGCTCTGGGGGACTGCCGGATGGAGAGATGAAGGAAAGCCTGAGTGGGGAACAGGCGGGACGGGCTGGGAGCAGAGTGTCTGTGTGGGACAGGAGGGGGCAGGAAATGCCAGAGCTGTCCCAGAGGGGCTCTGTTCCCTGCTGTGTTTACTGAAAAATGTGACTGCCCTCCACCCCTTCCGCTTTCTGCTGACTATCACTTTTATGAACACGCTTGTACCCCCCTTCCACCAATACCAGAGTTGGCAGCTATAACACCCAGAATGCTAAACCCCCAACCCAGAATAATGCATTTTGTCTGCATTATAAGCCATTGGGTCCTTTCTCCTCCATACTGAGTATGACTGTGGTGAATCAGTGCAGGACAGTGCTGTAGTGTATATTCCACAATTTTCCCAACCCCCGATTTCAGATGAACTTGTTCATCTCTCGCCAGCAACAGTGTCAGCAGAACTCTGTGTCCACAGGTGCCTGGTCTGACCAGGAGTGACTGCTATCCAGCAGTGAGGCCAGGGGAAGTGCTGACTCCCACATCTGTGACCTCTGGCCATATCTGGCGATGGCAGGGCCGGGACACGAGTCGCAGGGCTCATGCTTTGCTGAGAAGGAGCCTGGGCCTCCCGGGGCCCCCTGGGGCACTGCCTGTCATCGCCCAGTGTTTACAGAGGATGAGATGGAGAACAGGGGAGTCAGGGCCCTTTTCCTGCTCTCACCAGAACAGCTATACACTGAAGCAGCGAGGGAGGGGGTGGTTGCTGTGCAGGGGGAGCAATTAGGAGGCTTTCTTTCTGTTCTCTAATTGAGCCAGAATCCACGATTTCCTCCTCTTAACTGTCGTCCTCCCATGCACCTCCCTCCTCCCCCTTATAACACAGTGAAGTGCGAACAGGAGGTCAGTCAGGTCCTCAGTCATTAAGACAGAGCAGGGGCAGGCTCAGGGTGCTGTCAAGTGCACATCTGTGTCGGAGGGACCCTTCTCCGGCTTTCCAGCTGGGAAATGGCACGACTGCGGATGAAGGAATGTGTGCACCAGACACAGCCACAATGGAAAGCTCTATGGAGCCATTCCAAGCTGCCAGAGCAGGAACGCTACGTGCCTGGGATAATATATCAGGATGAGGAGGGATGTCATTATCGGATCAGTACCGGAGTCGGGATAATGCAATAAAAGAGCTTATTATTATTACAGTGTTCTGCTCTTGTTGAAAATCTCATTTCCTCATGGGGATTAATAAAATATCTATCCATTCCTATAAATCACTAGAAGGGCTACTAGAAGGGCTACATATCTGTAGTCGACAGTAAGTGTTATGGGAGTTCCTGATACTTTATTATGTGTTATGCTGCTGGTGTCAGACTAATTTCCTCTTTGGGGATTCATAAAATACATCTATTTTGTTTTGGTTAGAGCTGATTTCTCCCAGGTTGTTGCACCATATTTCTTTCTTGAGCCTGTCTGCACTACTCTCCCCAGTTGATGAATGAGAATGTTCACTGTAGGGTTTTTACAGTCATGTTTGTGCCCCTTTCTTCCTAAACACAGCACAGAACAGAGTCTCTGTGTGTAAACTGGTACTCTTCATGTGCGGGCTGCCAGGATGGAGACATTGGCTGAGGGAGAGGTACTGCATGGGTCTGTACAGACACTACTGTGTGCTGTGACACGAGGGTCTTGGAATAAGAAACGGCTTGGAGGTTCAGAAAACATACCATTCATTTCACATCCATATCTTCGCTCTGTATGGCCATTTTTATCAGTGCTGCAACCAGATGCTGCTGATTCGGCCGTATAACTCCTGTGGAGATACACAGCTGTGCTACAGACTCCCCCAGTCCGTGAGTAGTCATGGCCCCTCACCTGTCTCATCCACTGCAGTTATAAAGTCCAACATACCATCAGACATCAGAATCCTGGAAATACCGCGCACACGTGGTGGTCTGTTTGAAGCCAGGTTTGTTTCCACAAAGTCTGTGTGAAAATGTACTGGTGGGGAGAACTGCAGATACCCAGTGTAACGTTGATACTTCTTTCATGGACCAGCAACACAGGCTGCAGGAAAATAAGTGGAAAGAGTTGTTTTAATGGTAGTTTTGATTTCAGATTTCTGCTGTCAGATTTCGCAATGTATGTTTTCAGAGCTAATATCAATAATATTTGTACGGTTTAATGGATACTAATTACTTGCCTTCTCTTTATCTCTTGTTTAGATTTTCTTCTTTTGTACTCTGAGTATTCTCTGTAAGTATTAGGCAGCTTGTAGATTCCTCCACTCGTCCATGTTCATTAGCAGGGCATGTCTTTATTTGTTTATTTTGTTAGATTTTTTGGGGCATTTGGCACATTCTTTGCTGAGAGCTGTTGTTTCCATCCTCCCATGGACATTCCATCAGCTACTCCCTGTTCTTTATCTCCCCTTGTTCTCTCTCTTTCCACTCCCTTCATCAATCTTCCTGCTAGCTCATATCACACTTCTCTTTCTGTTTCTCTCCTGTTCTCCCCCCTCTGTCTGTCCAGTCACATGGTTTGTGACTGTAATCCCATCTCTCCACTTCCCTTCTGCTATCATTTATTTTCTCAATCCGGTCCCCTCCCTCGCTTATTTTCTCTCTTCTCTTCTGAACGCTGGCTAAACCTGTCCATCTGTCTCCCTGCTGTTTTTTAGGAAGCAGAATGTAAGCTCTAGGGAGCTTCAGTTATGCTTCAGTTTGATCTTCTCGGTGCCTCAGGTAGGCACTTTTGGCACTTTTAATCTCCTTTGTCTCTATTGGGTCAGCCAGGGTAAAGGGGTGGGGTCATGGCCATGGGTGGGGCTGTCACAGTTATCTTGTTAAACATCTTTCATTGGGTGTATGTTAACAAAGCGGAGGCATTATACTGTGGCAGGCAAATCAGTGAAGGTGCTCTGTTGCCATGGGTGCAACCAGGTGAGGTTAATTATTTCAGTGAGCTCATCTCATGTGAAGAAGGTGATGTGTATGGGCAGCACCTGCACTGCTGTGCATACTGGGCTTAATAGTAGTAGCTTTGTGAATGTTACGTACTCCTACAGGGCGGCCTGTAGTGTAGTGGTTAAGTTACATGACTGGGACCCGCAAGGTCGGTGGTTCGATCCCCGGTGTAGCCACAATAAGATCTGCACAGCCGTTGGGCCCTTGAGCAAGGCCCTTAACCCTGCATTGCTCCAGGGGAGGATTGTCTCCTGCTTAGTCTAATCAACTGTATGTCGCTCTGGATAAGAGCGTCTGCCAAATGCCATTAATGTAATATAATACTTGCCATGGTACTTACTTTCACAATCCCATTGTTGCTAACTGTTGTTACAGCTGTTAAAGTGTAAACTTCTGAGTTGGCAGCGGGCCCAAACCCATTCTGACGCCGCATCACAGAGGTAAAAATAGGTCACAGCCCAATCACAGCATACTTTTGACCCCCGTTGTGCTCGGGTCAAGATGCAGACCTCTGCTCTTGTAAAATGCGCTATCTCTGGGATTCAGCCCTTTCACTTGGCTTTCAATCTGTCAGGCAGTGGACTGTATTTATGTGAAATTCTGTCATTCATAGACCCCGGTATAGATACAGTGTTGACAAGAAGCAGCAGTGCTGTCAGCAGGCTGGTGTAAACATGCCACCGCAGACGACTGCCAGAAATAGCGTCTCTGTGCAAATAATGGCACGGCTGTGTGGCCATATTCTGGGGGATCTGCGTGAGTGTCGGAGGAAATGAGTGCCATGCAGTGTAATGTCTGCTCTGCCAGACACCTATAAATAGCAGTGTCTATTTGGGCCCCAAGTCCAAGAGGAGCCAGCGGCAAAATTTATGGAAACCCCAAGATGAAGGTAGTGAATAATGGAGGGAGGGAGGTGGATGGGGCTGTAGTGCTCGGTTTCCATCCAGGGGAATGGGGAACTTACAAACTTAAAATAAACTATCATCTTAATTGCCTTAAAGCCATCGTTACATTATTTTCCTGGGAAAAGGGATTTGGCTGCCAGCCCTGTAATTCCCCTCAGTGATAAATTGCATATTCGTGTAGCTACTGTAACATTAGTGAAGGTATCAATTAAGACTCTTAGTGGCTGTAATTTGTTGAAGATTTACCTTAAACAAGCAGTAAATACTTTTCAATCCTGACCTTGCCCCTGGACTGCTAAAATACGGCCTATGATTTTTGAGAAATTGAGTGACATTTTTATAACTTTTTGCAAGACCCAGAAACCAGGGTCTGTTTACATAGCAGGCCAATGGAACCGTACTTAACCACTGAAATTGTGTTGTTCCTTGTGCCAGAGCACATGTAGGCTAATGTAGTTACTCCTGTTTGGATAAATGGATGGCCAGTTAAAGGAAGACCCGTGAAGGCTGTCTGCCCGCTGGTGGAAAATCCTCCTTTGTTGGGTGTCTTAAAGGTGGATTAGCCTTGACCCAGAACCCTGAGGAACTTACGTACAGTAGAACATCCCTGCAGGCAGACTAGTTACTGTAAGTCGAAGTGAGAAACAGGAATCCTGATGGAATTATGTGGATATAACAGGGACAAAATCACAAAACATCTGAAAGATGGCTTTAATTGTATTCAGTGTACTGCTGCAGTCAGCTTGAAGACAGGTACGTCTTCTTGTTCTCACTCATGAAGCTTTAAGCTGTGGTTATTTTTTATTGTGACTTATTTTGCCATGTTTGAACATGAGTGCCCAGTTGGGCCTTCTTTGTGAATGAGAGCATGCAATGCTCCTTCCGGTTAATGGTGTGTGCCAGTGTGCACGCACCTGTGCCTCAGTCCCAAACTGAGAGCTCTTAAAAACAACCCCGTGCACACACAGTGACAACTGGCAGGTCAACCTGAAGGAAGCGCAAACAAAAGGGCTGGTGAAACATGGCTTCTTCATCCAGGGAGAGTTAATGGGGTTTGTTACAGCAGGCTCCCATTAGGGTGTAGCCATGCGTTCACCCAAAAGCGACCAGAGATGACAATTAGATTGCCATGTGCCACACTGATGGCCTGGGAACACAATGGCTGCTTTGTGTCTTAATAACATGCAGATCCGGCACCAAATTATTGCTTCCCCTGTGGAAAAAATATTATCCAATTGTGTCGCAATAATTCTCTAATCTGACAAAATAAAGGGTTTGCTTCCCACTTAGAGCGAGAATGGCAGCCGCAAAATATGCGACTGCTGCAGTCACCTGATGCTGAACATGGTGCGATGCACACAGGGAGTTGTGTGGGCAGTGTCATGAGAATCTACTTGCTCCAGCTAGGATTCTTCATTTTAAGTGGTTCAATTCTACTGAGATTAAACTGACCAGTTATCTGTCTATTCCTTTTTTTTGTTTATTACTTGCTTATCTTTTTAGCTGAGTCACACATGACCCAGCTACTTATCTCAAAAAAGGAATTTAGACTGCATGTAAATATTTATACGATGTACTGTACAGTAGCCAGGTTTGATTGCTTCTAACATACTTTTTGTGCAGCTTTACAGGGTATGTTTTTCAGAAAATGAGTGCAGTGACTAAAAAGTCACTCAATGGGTTGTGTGAATTAGGGTGTTGACACATTATTTCAAATGGTCAGTAAATATTATGGGAGAAGCTTTTATCAGTGAGCAGTGGCTGGTCAGGTGACCTCCATCATCGAATGATGTTTAACTGGATGACTCCACACAGCTGCCCTGCATGGCGTTCTTCTCTATCGAGTTTTCCACTACTCTAGTAGCCAATTAGACTTACATATGCCAAGCAAGCAGTTAGAAGCTGTGCAAATTGGGACACTTTGTGGTGCATGCTCTGTGCTAATGGTTTACTAGTGCAGGCCGGTGGGGGCATGTCTGTCTTTGCCAGGGCAGGGAGGGGGGTAATTGTAGGGGAGTGCAGTAATGCCATCAGGTAATGAGAGCAGAGCTTTCATCATTAGGGCTTTGACGTGTTCAGACCCCTGAACACTTCATTTTTTGAGGTATACAGGTTACTCTGTGAATTTATGCAACGTACCAAAAAACAAATAAGAGGAAATAAATTAAAAAGAAAGAAATTAACTCAGTGTGAGATTAATTATTTGTGAGAGTGCCGCATTACCGGAGTACCCATTAAAATTACATTTCTTTTATATTTCATTTTTCCGTACCGGACTACAGTATAATTTTTACCGTGTCACTTCTGCTGCCCATGTTTCTCAAAGGTACGTGTTTGGAGAATGTTTAACTGCCTATTGGTCGGTTCAACACCGGTTCCACCTCTGCCTCCCCTGTGTGCTACAGCCTCCCGTTCTGTTGCCCTGCGCAGGGAAGCAGCGGGGAAGACCCCAACCGCCGTTTGTTCGGCTGCTGAGTGATATCTCACAAGCCTGAGCATGGCAGCAGTGACAGATCCACGTCTCTGCTGGGGTCAGATAACCAATGCACAGGGCTATCGAGCTTAACACATGCATTGTGTGTCTTGGTATGTGTCATGGTGTGACTGTTTTGCATAGCTCTTAATCAAAGGACCGTGCTCACATCTCTGGGAAATTGCTGTTCATATGATGTCCCCAGTTCCCATAGGGAAAAATCTGTGCTTGTGGAGCCTAGACTAGACTTGATTTTGGCTCCCAATAAGTTAGTGGAATACTTAATCTAAAAACTGCCATGCCAAAGTTAATGTGCTCAATAATTAACGTAACACGATATGGAAGCAGAGAGATTTACCGCCTTAGTTCTTGAAACATAACACACATTAAGCAAGGCCTGCGATTCCTGGATGTTTCTGCTCAAAATGTTCTCATAATTCACAATTGAATGTGAAAGTTGGAATTATGTAAAATTACGCTAATGTTATTCTGAAGTAACAGTTATTTTGGTAAGAAGGGTTTTAGTCGTGTGGAATTTGTTCAGTACTTTTCTGCCTACATTCTGTCTCCCTGGAGATGGGTGTAAATATAATACTGTTGTTAGGGTGTGTGTATAAAAGGCCTTTAAACGGATGCAGTGTTTTCTGTGAAGAGAAGGTGTGATACCATCCAAAAGACAATAAAATAAGTAGCTGTGTCTTGCGGAATGACTGCTTGTGAATAAAGCTACCAAGGCAGGTTTAAGTACAGTGAATAATCCCCAGGAGCAGCGGTCCTTCATTGTGGATCTAGAAAGCCACAGTTTCCTTTTCCCTTGGTTACTTAGCACTTAAGGGGGTTGATTACCCTACCCTGCTTTGATTTATTTGCTGATTTTAAGATTAAAATGACGGCCATTGTTGTGCACCAATGGACTCAGTGGGTTTGCAGTGGATCGCATAGAACCATAGACGTTCCTTTCTCTGATGTGTCTGTTTGTCTCCTCTTCAGGGCCCTGTTTACATACGTTGGCATCACAAACAACCTCAAACTGTCGGACTCAGGAGGTAGGAGCAAACTTTTATCCCGAGCACATTCTGTTTAAGTTTGACACCTGTGGCACCATTTCACTACTCAAAGATCAGAAAATTAAACTATTGACCTGCAACCCACCCATGTAATTTGGTTGAAGAATCTCTTTCCATGTGCTAAAGCACTGTCCCCTGGACTTCAAACTCACAAACCTGATCCCGTGCTTTAGAGGATCACAAGTCAGTAAAGTACACTACATGCAGTTGTCGAAAATATATTTTCAGGAAAAGATAGATTTTTTAGACATTTGAATGGAGAGCATCTGCCCGGACGGAAGCCTTCTGAAGAATATCCCAAGTAGTCCATGCTTTTGTTTTGATGGCCTGCCCTCATGCTCTCTCCTCCACTCCCCCCCTCTCTCTCTCTCTCTCTCTCTCTCTCTCATCCACTCCCCCCTCCCTCTCTCCCTCTCTCTCCTCCACTCTCTCTCTCCCTCTCTTTCTCATCCACTCCCCCTCTCTCTCTCTCCCTCTCACTCTCCCTCTCTATCTCCTCCACTCTCTTTCTCCCTCTCTCTCTCTCTCTCTCTCTCTCTCTCTCCACAGTGGGTGGTGTGAATGAACTGGCGGGAAAGTTCCACGTGAAGCGGCCGCTGTATGGGCTATGTCGGGTGGGGATGGGCGGGCAGGGACCGTCTCGTATTGTGATGATAATCTGGGTAAGTCAATGATGCCAATCGACACTCAAATGATTCTGTGGAATGTAGTGTGTAATTGTACAGTGTGTCGTGTAGTTTTATGTTTCCCCAAGCACACATTATGAATGGCACCAAAGTAATATGTATTGTAAGGCATTTCTAGGTCAATGTTGTGGGCATAATTCTATAGATGTATATATTTACACGAATGAGTAGTGAAGTGGCTTTGTGTCTGAACAAACTGAAGGAATTCTTCTTTCTATTCAGACAATTCTCATTCAAGTGTAACAGACGGTATACCAGTTGACACACAAGGGGACGAATTAAGTTACAACCATGAGTCTGCTAAACGTAGTCACACAGTCATACACGGATACTGGTGAGTGATTTGGACCCCTATCTCATCTATTTCTCTGTCTCTAGGTGGGTGAGGAGATGGACCAATATCGCAGGGCTGAATGTGCCAGTCATGTGCCTGCAATCAAGGCCTTCTTCAAGGTAATACTGTGTAAAACAGCTAAATGTAGTCTCTCAGGGTTTGCCCTGAATACATTTTTACTGAAGCCATTTGAGTTAACTGCTGTTTGCAGGTATAATGTCAGTTTCCCACCTGGGAGCTGGACACCATCTGGTCTCAAAAATGTATGTTCAGTTGTTTCCTGCTCAGATGGCAGTGCCAGGCAGCGGCAGGCTGAATGCTGCCGCCATTTCCTCCTCCATTGTGACTGGTGCCACTGATATGGCTGCTGATGACAAGAGCTCACAAGCCCAGAGCCGCTTCCTGTCATGTGATGAAAGACACAGAGGAAAAGTCTAAATGGCAGAGGAAATGGGGGGAGGAAAGAGAGGTGGCTGGTAAAGGAGACAGGGGGAAAGGAAGCAGGACAATTCTGTATTCTTCCCCTGGATTGCAGAACATCACAGGGCTGGTATTCTGTGTGCCTGTGGCAGCCGTCATCTTTGATGGTGGCCACAGGTTTATTGGTACACACATGTTCACCTGGTGCTAATTTAATTACTCTGCATGCACGCGTGTGTGTGTGTGTGTGTGTGTGTGTGTGTGCCTCTAACATGGAGAGAGGGAGGGTGAGATTTATTTGGGGTTTTTTTGGGTGCAATGGGAAATCCTGATCACTGATTGGAGTGAGAAAACGATCCACAGAAAACACCTAAACTGATCAACAGTGTATCAATGCTGTACAGATGGGGTGGACTGCTCTTTGTGTCCCCAGCAATACATGTTGATTATTTCTCATCTAATTCCACTTGGGTTTGTGCACTACCCAGTAAACACCATTATTTTAAACTACATATTTTTTCCATAGCCAACCCCTCAACCCCCGAAGGAAACTCTGGAATGTTCCGTCCTAGTACTGATTTTAATGTCCAGCTTAGGAGTCCAGTCTGCGTGTTTGGCCTGCTTGCCTGTATGTGTGTGCGCGTGTGTGGGGGTAACTCGAAGTTTATAGAGTAACAACAGTTCATTACATCTGATGTCATTACATGCTGGATGAAGGCTGATAGGATCAGTCTTGAGAGATTTGTGTGGGAAGCTGGAAACTATCACATTGCTGAAGTGTGGGAGTCTGATACAGAAACATACCATTTATGTCACCCCTCAGTCCCTGGCAATGAGTTCAACAGTTCAGAAAGGCTACCACAGCTCATTAACATGACCAAATAGCATGCGATGCTTATTTAATATCAAACAGCTCCAGTAGATGGACTGGTGTGGGGCCAATCAGAAGTGATTAGGGCCGTGTGCGGTGGGTTGATTAGCCTCTGTAAGCCCTCTGAATACCACAGTAATCCCCTGTAAAGTCATGGCTTCCAGGCATGCAGCCAGTGCTCACAGTGATGTGAAAGCTGTAGGCTGCAGTGGCTCTGCCCTCCCTCCACACACACAGACATGCTGCAGCCCTGCCCTGCCTGGCTGATACATGTGCATGCCAGGGCCATACCCAGGAGCAGAGCACCCCACTGCAAAGAGGTCTCTGATCTGTCACTCCCGTCCTGTGCTTTTACCTCATACTGCAAAATCATCAAACATCTAACTCTCTCTCTCCCTCTCTCCCTCTCTCTCATCTGTATCTCTCCCTCTCTCTCTCTCTCACTCTCTCTCTTTCTCTCTCTCTGTCTCTTTCTCTATCTCTCACTCTCTCCCCCTCTCTGTCTCTCTCATCTCTCTCTCTGTCTCTCTCTATCTCTCACTCTCTCCCCCTCTCTCTCATCTGTATCTCTCCCTCTCTCTCTCTTTCTATTTCTCTCTCTTGGTCTCTCTCTATCTCTCTCTCCTTCTCTCTATCGCTCTTATCTCTCTCTCTGTGTCTGCCTCTCTCTCTCTATCTCTCACTCTCTCTCCCTCATCTCTATCTCTCCCTCTCTCTCTGTCTCTCTCTCTCTATCTCTCTCTCCTTTCTTTCTCAGGAGGCTCATATTTTTGTAAATGCCAGCAGACCAGAGGATGTGACTGAAGAACACATCAGAGCCATCATCAGCAAGTTCAATGCTCCTAAAGAGAGAGTCCAAAGGGACCGTCTGTCAGCGGACAAGGAGGAAACTGTGGTGAGTCTGCACTACCACAGGGTGGCACCATATTACTACAAAACATCCAATCTGATGTGGATCACGATGTGGGTCTTGGACTCTAGTTTTACTTTTCACGGCTATTTCACTGTTTTATCTTAATCCATACAATGCACATAGTACATAACATTAACATTCATAATGTTTCCCTCCTTCTTTTTAGGGTACGAACTATAAGAGGACAATAGCTGCCATGGAGATTCGAAGGATCAGCAGAGACTCTTTCTGGGCACGTGCAGAGGTGAAGATTCTGTATATGAATCAGTTTGTGGACTCCAGCCAGTATTGTATTTGATGTCATTGTTCACATCTCCTTCCGTCCCTAAGAAAGAGGAGGAAGACCGGAAAGAGGAGGAGTGCCGGCGGGCCATCGAGGATCGGAGGAGACGGGAGAGAGAGCGGATCCTGCAGGAGCGCAGAGAGGCAGAGGAGAGGGAGCGGAAGATGAACGAGAAACAACAGATGATACGGAAGCAGAGGTCAGATCTCACAGACAGCCCGAGTGTCCTACACACTGTGGTCACTATCGCCCTCTTGTGGTCAGCTTGAGCTTATGCAAGAATTCCCCGTATGTTTTCAAGAGTACTTTGCTTGCAGAAATTTTGAACTCTGGGTAGACAGTTCTCCCTTATTGATTACAGACTCTGTTTTTTTTTTCTTAAATGTCAGTGTATTTCAGGAATGTCTGTGTATTTCAGGAAATTACAAGCTGAGGTTGAGGCAGAGGCACAAAGGCAGGAGAAATTAAAATGGGTGAGTGAGGGGGGGACCGAAAAGATTAATGATATGCACATGAAGGAATGGATTGTCAGTGCATGTACACATACAATAGTGGACTGTCAGTGCATGTACACATACAGTAGTGGACTGTCAGTGTTTGTGCACATACAGTAGTGGACTGTCAGTGCATGTACACATACAATAGTGGACTGTCAGTGCATGTACACATACAGTAGTGGACTGTCAGTGTTTGTGCACATACAGTAGTGGACTGTCAGTGCATGTACACATACAATGGTGGACTGTCAGTGCATGTACACATACAATAGTGGACTGTCAGTGCATGTACACATACAGTAGTGGATTGTCAGTGTTTGTGCACATACAGTAGTGGACTGTCAGTGCATGTACACATACAGTAGTGGATTGTCAGTGTATTTGTACATACAGTAGTGGACTGTCAGTGTATGTGCACTTACAGTAGTGGATTGTCAGTGTATGTGCACTTACAGTAGTGGATTGTCAGTGCATTTGTACATGCAGTAGGGGTCTCAGTGGTTTGGCTGGGGTCTGTTGAACAGGAGCAGCAGCAGATGGAACGTGAGGAGGAGATGAGGGCTTCTTTCCGTCACAGTGAATCCATCGAGAAGGCAGCAGTGAGTCCACATCTGTCTGCATAACTGTACAATTGAGAATGCTGATTTTGTTTTATTTTGAATAAATTATCATTATTATTTTAATTATATTGCTTTAAAATGCACTCAGCTATGACACCATATCTTCTTAGTCTACACAACTAAGATACATTTTGCCAAGTTCTCTTACACTGAACAAAAACAAGATGTTTCCTCTAGACCTGATACTAGAGGTGTGATTTGATACTAGAATGTCACATTGCTGTACAGTACGTTAATGCAGCAGATGGTCTTTTCCATAGTAATTGAATATTGGAATGATGTAATGCAGGAGGCAGCAGCGCTAGTCTCACAGCGCTCCATGAATCCCAGGGAGTTTTTCAGACAGCTGTCATCGTCCTCCTCCCGCAGCCCTTCCAACCCGGGCTCTCCCCGGACAGGTGAGGAGGAGGGAGGGTAAGGGGAGGATGGGGCAGTGAAGGGGCGGAGGTTAATATTGTGAATAAGTAAGGTATTGTTTATTGTTATATAATAACTCGTTTGATGTATGAAAGTGATTATCTCAAATGGACCGTGGTTGAGAAAATAATTCCCTGAAGGTAGAAATAGTTTTTAAACACTAGTGACATTCCTATGACAAACGTGTCCGAAGTACCTTCCTCCATTTGAATAGCGAGGCAGAAATATGAAGCTTAGTTTTTATTTAGAGTGTAATGGCATTCACTGTTTCAGCCTGGCTCTGTCTACCACACAATTTTGAAAAGTGAGTCCTGGGTTGGGTAGAGTAATTGTGTCCATCTCACTTTCAATAAGTATCTAACCAATCAGTTTGTGGGTGTCAACCATTTTCCCACTCGATATTTAGAGGTAGCTCCGTGGAGATACACGATTGGGATGGGGCCAGAGTGGAATGCAGAAACAAATTTTGAAAGAGAAATTGCCAAATTATATTTCAGAAATGTTGAAATAACAGCATGGATTCAAATGTTTCATTATATAGGCATGCAATCGTGTTACAGCCAAAAAAAACAAGAAGAGATTTAGAGTGTAATTATCCCTTTGAAGAATACGTTTTGGGGAATGTGTTTTAGATTTATTTATTTCTATGTCAGTGTTGTAGAACTCTATTGCTCTTTCAGTTACCAGTAGTGATGGTCCCATCAGCACTATGATGTCCAGCTGACCTCAGTGCCTGCGCTGGTCTTCTCTTCTTGTCTCTCTGCAGTCAGGCCGCCATTCCGCCGCTATCAGCGCAGCTTGACTGACACAGCGTTTATTTTCGGGGGGTCGGGCTCTTTCACTCCCCCCTCCTCCCCCCGGAGCCCCTTCAGCCGCACCCCCACCTCCCCCTCCCACCGGTCCCTGTCTCCCCCCAGCCCAGGAGGCCCTGACCCCACCTTCCAGCCCATCGCCTCGCCCCACCCGCCCCAGGCCTCCAACTCACCCCCTCCTGCCCCTGCCTGCTCCCTGCCCAACCTGCCTCCCTCCATGGCTCTCCCTCCCCTCTCCCCCTACCCTCAGCCCCCCTCCTCGCCCCATGCAGCAAGCGTCCCAGAGCCCCCAATCTCCACCCCTCCTGCCCCTGCCTGCTCCCTGCCCAACCTGCCTCCCTCCACGGCTCTCCCTCCCCTCTCCCCCCCGCCTCAGCCCTCCTCCTCGCCCCATGCAACAAGCATCCCGGAGCCCCAAATATCCACCCCTCCTGCCCCTGTCCCATCAGCATCTTCCGCCCCCCCAGGTCCCCTCCCCAGCCTTTCTGAAGCCCAGTTATCCTCCCTCTCGCCCCCTGGCCCCCTGGAGTCCCCTCCCCCTGAAGAAGCCCCCAGCAGGCCCCTCCCAGAGAGCTTGGAGGCCCCCTCTCTGCAGGCCTTCTCAGAGCCAGGAGGTAGGCCTCCGCTGCCTGCAGTTACGTCTCACAGCCAGGAACAAGAACATAATTTCATTTGTTGTGCAGTATGTATGAAATGTAGTATGTCCCATGCAAGACACCTTTATCAAAAAGGAAAGTTAAAGCATTTCCTTTTAAAGTCTTTTAAGTGAATTTCTAGTCCTTTGCTGTTGTGTTAATGCTGCAGTGTTTCACTGGTCAGGGTGTCACTCTTGTGTGTGTATTCCTCTCCAGGGCATGAACCTCCCTTCCAGATACCGAGTGACCCACAGGTGCAGGTCACAGTGGTGGAAGAGGAAGAAGGGGAGGTAGAGGAGGCTCGAGATTCAGAGGAGAAGACAGAGCCTCATTTACAGGCCAGTGAAACCGCTGCGGATTTGACAAGGGGAGAGCGCTCACCCGTGGGGGACATCCCACCCGTGACTGTGGAGGAAACGGTGCCTGCGCTGCACTGCACTTCCCCGGGGGAGGAGGACCCAGACTCAGAGGCTGAGTCTGAAGGAGAGGCGTCAGCAGATGATGGAAATGAGAACGGGCAGGAAGACGCAGGAGAGGAGTCAGCAGATGATGGAAATGAGAACAGGCAGGAAGACGCAGGAGAGGAGTCAGCAGATGATGGAAATGAGAACGGGCAGGAAGACGCAGGAGAGGCGTCAGCAGAAGATGGAAATGAGAACGGGCAGGAAGGCGCAGGAGAGGAGTCAGCCCAGCCCAGCCCATCATTGGAGCCGGTCCTAACCGGAGAGGCTGACGAAGGGGTGGAGCTTGCGCCTGTCTGTCACCCGTCCCAGGAACCAGGTGCCACAGGTGGGTAGGCACCACTGACAGCGGTAGGAGGAGGAGGAAGGAGGGGCGGTCACATCACTGAACGTCTGTTTCATCGCAGGTGAGGCGGTAGATGATGGGGATTTATCACAGTGCCCTGCTCAGGACCCATCCTCACTGAGAGCCAATGGAATGTGTGCAGAACCAGGAGAGAGGGATGAAAAGGATGAAAATGGAGTTTCTTTGGAGCCATGTGCCACAGGTATCGACATCCCTGCTCGATAATTTGTCACTAACCAGGGAATGCTGATCCAATCAGCATAGTCCTGAATATTAATGGCTAATTTCTTAGCTAACACCCTTCTCTAGGTCAAAACCCATCGCCTTTTAATGGCACACCACAAGTAGCACAGTCAATAATTAAACAGATAATTGACTGGTGTCATCTTCCATACCCTTGACACTACATTACACTGCAGTTCAATGTGATTGTATAAGAAGAAAAATAGCTGTATTGCGTATTGAGCTAATTATTTTTACAGATTTCCTTTGGATTTTCCAGTGTTGTGTATACAGTACAGTATATACGTATACGTAATGGAAAATATTTCACAAATTTCCCCCCTGGGGATCTATAAAGGAATATCTATCTATACTCTATAGTATGTACAGGGAATGTTTCCTTTTCTCATGGGTGTGTGTGGCCTGGGGCAGAAAGCCTAATTCAGTGCATGCAGGTACTCTAGTACACTGGTAGCCTAGTGTTCGCCAGTGATATGAACTTGTAGCATCAATGTTTGTATGTAGCCTCAGTGTAGCGAGTGACAGGGCTCCAGACTGCAACTAAATTGTTTTTGAGACCATTGTTTTGAGACCATTATTCTTGGTGTTGCGATTACAAAATGAATGAACTTGCTGTATATATAATTAAATCGTTTCCTCGTTCCTCTTTCGCTCCCCCTGAAAATTAAGCAACCTAGGGGATTCCCCGCACTTTCTGGTTTGAGACAGGATAATGCGCATTTCTAAACATCAGAAATACGCTGAAGTTTAGAAATGCGCATTATCCTGTCTCAGCGTATTTCTGCTTGTTGTTTTAAGATCCAGTAGTTTCCTGTTAAAAAGTAGATGTGGGTTGTCAGAAACTTGTCAGGGATTTTTTATTTTGCCTTCAGGGGAAAACCTCAATCTTTCTCAACTAGATGGTGACTCTGGGCTGAGCCCTTCCACCAGAAAGAATGATGGGATAGAAGAGGTCATCACAGAAAATCAGGGGGAGGTACAAGCAGGAAATGGAGAGGAGATACACAAGGCAAGACACTTATGCACCTGGTTCCACGGTTTCACACTTCCTGTTTACTCTGTATGCCTACCGCTCGTCAGCATGTAAAATGTAAACAAATAGGGTGACAGTGAAATGTTAAATGTGGATGAATTTGTAGACACTACCTGTAGAGGGCATAGATTCACCCTCGTCAGGCGTCTTTAAGACGCCTGATTTGGGGAACGCTTACATGCCGGATTTGAGACTAAGCCCAGCTTGTAATCTCTTGTAGACAGCTCACCTGAGAGTGAGCTTGTTTTAATCAGTACCATTGTACCTGTCTCTCTGTTCCCTGTGGAGAATTTGAACTATTCTGCTGATTATATGCCATGCCTTTCTGACTAGAAATTGTATACACTTAAGTCAATATTTGCCTCTTGCTTCGTCATATTGTCTGTCTGTGTTGTTTTTGGTTCTGATTGGAAAGAGGCAGGATGCTTGAGGTCACTGGATTGGCATGTGGGGTGTAGTGTTGCTCAAATTATGTCTGTCTCTCTTTCTTTCTCTCTCTCCTTCTCTCTCGCAGTACTTGGACACAGACGGTCAACTGCGTGTAAGGGCACTGCACTACTACCAAGCTGGTGAGCTTTTCTTCTCCCCTTAACATTCTTTTGCTGCTATTGATTTATCGCATCTCTGCCATACCAGTATAAACAGGTTTGTGCCTGTATCATCACTGTGAAAGTTACCTGTCATCTTCGGTTTTTCACGCCACATTTTTTGTTCCTAATCACGCGAGTGGTGCTTATCAGTCATCCTCCTGGTAACCTGAGCAGCTTATGAGTAGAAATCAAAGTGTACTGTGAAAAACATTCCAGTATTCAATAACAAAAGAGCTGTCTGTTTCTATCACTCATTATCCCCCCAATTTTATCTCTCCATCAATATGTTGAATATGTCTTTCTTTGTGTATGTATTGCGCCTTTCTCACTCTGTCAAGTGTGCACCTAAGAATGCATTCCTTTCAGGAGAAGAAATAATGACTATCATTTCCCCTTGCTAGCAGTATTATGTTTTTTATTGACTGCTAGTAACACAAAGAACACTGGTGACAGTTTCCATTGATGGAGTCTCAGGTTATTCAATATTAGCACTTACAATATATGTACAGTGTATACACGTACATCAGTTAATAGCACTGGTAAGGCTTGTCACACACATCTTCCTAACAGCCCCCTCTCCTCCACCCTGGTGTTGGTTCACAATATAAGAATGAAGACGCACCTCTTCAAGCAGCACCTCTCCCCATCCCTTCCTACCTCCCTGTGAACTTTAATCGTTGTCTTTGTGATTTACGTAGTGTTTCAGTATTTTTAGTTGGCTAGGTAAGCAGTATTTGGATAGTTAAGTTTGGTCACTTTTGCTTTGTTGTTTGTTTATTTGTTGATTAAAAAAATAAATAAATAAAAAATAGGCCCTGGTCCTTATCTTTGTTGTACGGGTAGCAATTGAAATTGTACTTCCCTCGAGGGTCTTTCAGCGCACTTAGCCCTGGTTATGGGTATGCACTTTGTTGTATGTCGCTCTGGATAAGAGCGTCTGCCAAATGCCAATAATGTAATGTAATGTAATGTAATATAACTGATTTTGTCTGACCTGGGGATGTTTTCACAATCTCCCTGTATATTCAAACATAACTGAGCCTCCTGTGTTTTATCGAACTCCTATGGCAATGGCAAAGACATTGCATTGTATGCACTGGAGGATGTCCATAAAAAGATTGCTTTGTAAGACTTACAAGAATTATTATATTATTATATATTATTATTATATCTGGCATTATCACTCAGGGCTGGTCAGCTTGCTAGCTTCCTCTGGTATTGTGGCAAAATGTGGCTGTAAAGTAATTTAAGCCAGGAGTATGCACCATTAACCCCCACTATCTCCGCACCCATACGGGCAGGAGCCTGTGGGGGAAGACTCAGGCCTCCAGCCGTGAAACTCGTTACGACGGGCAACATCCTTTACGGCACGGGAAGGTTTCAGAGGGCACGGCCTGTTAGGCCCTGACCTTCTCCTGAACCCCCCTTTATTGCTCTCTCCCTCTTTACTCAGTCACTAAATGATGTGTACAGCATTGGATGTTTCATGACAAAGTCAGTTTAGATAATATTCATGTTTGGTATTATTCTGATTGTTTCAGTGCGACTGGTGCAATGGTTTTATTTCTGCAACAGCAAACCCTGGACATCATAACCAACCAGGAGAAACTGTGGAGCTCTGCCCCAGTGAAAGCCATGTGCCTCAACCCCCCTGCATTTCCTGGGGAGGCGTGGCTCCAAATTACAGATGGGTGACCCATTTTTAGGGTTAACATCAAAGGCCAGGTTTTGGATTTAAGGACAGTAAATTAAGCAATCTTGGAGAATGCAATCAGCCTCCCGTGCACTCCGTGCACGTAATTTCTACGTACAGGGTGTCTGTAGCCCGTATGTAGCTTTTATTACCAGGTATGACTTTTAAGACTCCGTAATTTGGTTTCCGTTGTGATGTTTTTTGATTTGGAACTAGTATGTAATTACGTGTATGTAACCTGCCTGGTAAAATAAATCGTTAAAACTTGATCTGTTTGGTTTCGCTTACTGACACTCAAAGTTATACAGGGAATGCGTGGTTTACCCCCTCGAACTGGTCTAGGGAGGATGATTATTTCCACTTAATGTATCACGGCGTATAGCACCCGTAGACCTATGTTGGTAAATCCCTCGCCTCCGCATGGTAGTTCATTCATGTCGAGCACAGCCGTAGCTAGGTTGGTCTGCTTGGGTCCCTAGGCTGTAAACAGATATACCCAAGAGTAGCTATTCCTGCGACCTCTGATGACTACAGATAGCTAGTCAGTTCGTGAGACGTGCACATAACGCGCGATGTGACATGCGGCGGTACCAGCAGAGGACTGTTCGGAGAGTAAATCTCAGTACAGGATTCCTATAGCGATCAAGTCAAAATTATCAATACGAAATCTACCTAATGTGGATAACTAATCTAAATTAATATTCTAAAATGGAGTCAGATAAACAAAGGTGAATATATTGGCCCTATTGTGGAGATTCTTGGTCAGCCCGGACCAGTAAAGAGCGGAAGGCAGAGTGGTACTCCTGTCTTTGTATCATGGTTTATTTATTGGCTGATCTAGACTGTCTGCATAGGGGCCACTAATTTTTAACCCTACTAGTATTCTTTCAGCAACACCAGAAGGACGAGCACGCTGATACCTTCAGCCCTCGCTAAATTCCGTCGTTGGGTTAGCGTGGGGTTTTACAGCTTTGTGATTTCATTCTACAGAGAAACAAGTTGTCATGTTTTTTTCACATTTACTGTATACTCTATACCTTGAAATAACAACTGCTGCCATGGGTATTTTTGGCATATATTTACAAATATGTATATTGTGCTTTTTACATTTTTAACTTGTTTCTTGAGGGAGTACATTCGGCACAAATAATTTGGTGGGACACTACACTACACAGAAAAAAAGGGTTCTTTGGCTTGATTCCATAAAGGAACCCTCTATCATAGGTGTGAAGTGTGAAAGCTCCCAAACAAGACTTGCAAACCAGGAATCACATGGTTTCTATAAGAATTATTTTATACAGTGTAGCTATTAATGGATAAATAAACACTGAGATATGTATCTGTTGATATCTGAGATCTGCAGAATGTATCAATGGGAGACAGCTATGAGGATGGTGTCTGCCAGTAGACAGAAACTTCTTCCTTCTTATGAGGGGTATTGCTATCACTCTGTCAGTTGTGCTTGTTATTACAATCCTACAGAATGCATGATTTCTTTGTCAATGGAAGCAGAGCAATTAGCAAGCACGTGAATGTTCTACTGCATCTCTCCCAGTCCTGTCTGTGAAAAATGAACAGTGGTTGGATGGTGTGTCACGTGGGCATCTCATTAATAAGGACTCGTTGTGTTATAGTTAAGATTTACAGTCCTGTGCAAAAGTCTTAGGCACCATATATTTTTTTAATACAAATGTAAAAACTTTAAATATATATACTTTTGTTTTTCGGATTTGGTGTCTCAGTAGAAAAGAGAATTTAGAAACTTAATTTAATTATTCATAATTTCAAAGCATCTGAAAAATGGTTTGCATACGCCTAAGACTTTTGCACAGTACTGTGGACTGTGTACAAATCGATTCAGCAGTCCACCAAACATCTTTTCAATGCTCTCGCGGTCCCCGTTTGACCCTAGATCCCACCTCTGATTGGTCATTATTGTCACAAATGGCAAACATTTAAGCAGAACATATCACAGTTACCACAGATGCCATTGTCCATCCATCCTCATTTTTTATTTGTGAGGATCTGTCCTCATCATCCCCAGACCAGCATCAGTGTCTGTATCTGTGAACTTTATTATATGTACTGTATGATTGTGTGGAGTGCTACCCTGCACTGTGTTTGAGGCGTATGTACTGAGGGCTGAATGTAGCTGTTACTTGTCTGCCACAGTATTAAAGGAAAAGGCGTAGCTACACAATACAGACTGGGCTCTGCCTGCTTCTCTGCTCTTCTCTACCACTACCACAGAACATGAATCCGAGCTGTCTCTGGAGCCGGGTGACATTATCAGTGTGCTGGAAACTGTGGACAAGGCCTGGTGGAGGGGTTACAACAAAGATGGCCGCCGGGGGCTCTTCCCTGCCAGCTATGTGGAGACCATCTAGAAAGGAGATCAACTACCAAGTCACCGACAGGAAGACAGAACAACAGGCAGGAAGATGTTAAAATAAGTTTCTTAATGTGATTAATTAATCTAAATACGCTCTTAATTCCTCAGGGACTGGAACCATGGAACAGTTTGAACACAGTGGGTGTGCTTCAGCACTGAAGAACAGCTTTTTTAGCTTCCTGAGGGCAGTGGCAGACGGCTTCAGTCACATTTAACTATCTCCTGCTAATAATCTATTTAAAAAGCAGCTAATAGGTAGCTATAATAAGGAAGAGCGTGTACTCGGCATGTGATTGAAAGAGGGCGTGGCATCTAAAAATACTGGTGCATAATGATATTCCATTACACTTATTTTTGGATTTACGTAACAATATGTTTGGCCTGTCTGATGTAAAGAGAGAGTTTGGGTTTTACCTTGCTTGCCGAGCATGATATTGCACTGAAACCTGTGTGGGCTGTGCTATATTATGATTGGACCCAATTAATCAGACAACACCTGTTTCTTATTACAACTGTTTGAATACATACAGTAATAGTAAAAAGCAGTGACTCTATGAATCTACAATGATTGAATTCCTTTAGCCCGCTCACCCCCAAATTTTTTATTTTTTTTATTTTTTATGAAACACCTGCCCCCCTCCTCCCCCCGCCTGCATGAAACCTGAAACTGTATTACTCTATGCTGCGTGTTTTAAGTTTCCTGTTGTGTGTGTTCGTGCTTTAACAGGTTTTTCAAGTCTGCAACCCCGTTTCACGCCCACTACAATTTCTATAATTAAGGAATTATGTGAAAAGTAGACAGCTGTATAGAGGCTCACTCAAATGGCTGCCCTCAAGGAAAAGACAAGTAGGATATTGAGCTTTACGTCCTGTCACTGTAAATACACCCCTGCCGTATACTATCTAAGTATATACAGTACTGTGTAAAAGTCTTAGGCACCTGTATAACATTATGTACAGATAAGATTCTTTAAAAAAGAATTCAATGGAAGGTCCTAAATAAACATACTATACATTTTACATTACATTTTAGTAATTTGGCAGAATAATGAAAAACTGAATCAAATCAATATTTTTTGTGACACCTTTCGGCGTTAAAACGGCATCACTTCTCTGAGATAGCCAACGCTGTCCTGCAGTTCTATAAGACAATCAGCAGGGAGGTTGTTCCAAGCATGTTGGAGAACTTGCCACAGTTCTTCTGGTTGGCTCCTTGCTTCTGATCTCAGACAGCCTTGATCAAGTTTTTCATGTAAAACATAGTCAATTGCTTACAGTAATGTGTTACTTTTTAAAATTAAATACAAAAATGTTTATGTAAAATTAAATCTTTGGGAAAATGAATATTTGGAAATCTCAAATGTGTTCTTTTATACTAACAAAAAAATAAACATATATATAATAAAGTCTAGGGTGCCTAAGAATTCTACACAGTACTGTGCATTGCATATATATTATACTCAGTGATACCTGTGTTTGCCTTCATTCCAACAGGAATCCAATCTTTTATTCCCAAACTGTATCAGGGCTTAATGCCGCTAATAGATTTGTTTTAGGGCAGTGTGCAGGTCTACTTATTAGACAATATGAAAATTTATCAAACATAAATTGTCATTTCAGGCTAATCCAAAATAGTTAAAGGAACAACACCCCGCTCTAGTCATACCTAAACATCTTTTTTTTCAAAATCAGTGTTTTTTCTTTTGGTGCCTCAACAAATTGTGCATTTGGAGCAGACTTCAGTATGCTCTCAGATGTCTCTACTGGAGTTGGACTCCTATTCTCCCAGTATCCTCACTGTGGCCACTTCTACTAAAAAATATTGTCCTTTATCGTCTTGTATGAAAAAAGCAATTGCAGGATAGATATACTGGTATTTATTTATTAACTCCAAGGGAAATTACTCCAAGGCTGACAGAGAAATGCAGTTAGAGTATTTAATTATTGCATTTCTAGTTAAAATGGTAAATTTTTTTAAAGTATCTACAAATGCAAAAGTTACATATCTATTATTTATTGTTAAATTATCAGAAATATACCAAAACAAACTACAGTAACTAATATGAATTGTATATACGTACAGTAAGTATACATACAGTGAAATTATTGCCCCTGACTGGCAATGCATAAAAAATAAACAATATAATTATTGAAATAAAATCAAAATGCCAATGTGAAGTACTGTACTTTATTAATGTTTGAATGGAACCAGCCAAAAATCAATTTAAAAATAATAATAGATCAAAATCAAAGGTTTCATAATTATTGGCACCCCTGGTTTAGTACTCTGTGCATCTCTGGCTAGGATATGGTCCTGTGATAATAATCTATGTTCTGCAATGGCAATCTCGGGCGCCCAACCTCAGTCCAATTGAAGACCAGTGGGCTAAACTGAAGAGGGCAGAAACCCAAGAATGTGAAGGATCTTGAAAGGATCTGCACAAAGGAATGGTCTAAAATACCTCCAAATGTGTTCCTTAACCAGGAATGTGTTGATGCATTAGAGGAAAAGATTCCATGCTGTTATCCCTGCTAGTGGTGCATGCCTTGCCTGTCAGTCTGTTATGCTTCAAATAATAATCTCAGTTGAATAAACTTTATGGTTTCCTATCCAAGTTTAAGTTACAAACGTAACAAAGAGATTGTTCAACAAGACTGGTTTGTGTGATTAGGATACTGATTTCAGATTTCACATGGTTCTCTACAGATGTATTTCAACCTTTACTGTACCCAATTGTAGTTATTTGCGTTACTGTCACCTTCCTGTCAGCTTCGACCAGTCTGGCCTTTATGCATTTAGTTGCTGCCACATGATTGGCTGATTAAATGTTTGCATTAACCAGCTGGTGTACAGGTCTACCTAATATATTGTTCATGTGTGTATATACATATATATTGGGCGGCCTGTAGCGTAGTGGTTAAGGTGTACGACTGGGACACGCAAGGTCGGCAGTTCGATTCCCGGTGTAGCCACAATAAGATCTGTACAGTCGTTGGGCCCTTGAGCAAGGCCCTTAACCCTGCATTGCTCTAGGGGAGGATTGTCTCCTGCTTAGTCTAATCAACTGTATGTTGCTCTGGATAAGAGCTTCTGCCAAATGCCAATAATGTAATGTTTGTAATGTAATGTAATGATAATTTTAGTATCTCAGCCACAGGTTTCTGATGTTTTATACATGTCTCAGTTCAGAAATCAAGCAAACTGAACCATGTGGTGGTTCCCCACCCAAAAGCAGTTATTTAATTCCTGTAGCACTGTTCACATACTGTGTTCCTGTTCAGCATATACTAGAAGCTTTTTTAAACTTTGATTGAGCAGGCAATTATTTCACCTCCACTGTTTGCACATTTCAGCTCTGTACATACATTTGTAGCTTATTCTGTAAATAAAGTTTTTATAAACTTCCAGAAGTTCATGTTCTGTTCATTCGTACACTGAGGTTGGCTGTGAGTATTTGGCAGTGTCATTCTGGGTGAATTGTATCATGCACAATTGTGTGACAAGGGTACATATGATAAATCAGTCATCTACATCCAGATCTTTTTTTTTCCATTTCTTGGCATGCTGCATTCCGGTTATGGGTAGTTGGCAATTCAGCATTCATTCATGATATCATAATGGCATCTTAGCATGATGTTCTGATTTGCAGAATCTTTACTGGTTCTTTCTTACCGATGTTTTGCCACTAGACCTTCCATCTGTATTTTTCCAATCTAAATGTAGGTGTCATCTAAAAATGCCTTGAACGTTCAAGGCTTACCACATAAATATGTGCTTCACTATAAAGCCAAAATGTATTGAATGGTCAAGTAAAAATATAAATAAGTAATTATAACTAGGTTAAAAACAGTAACAGAAGAAATAAAGTAAACCTACTCAAATGATTCACAGAAATCTGTTTCCCAAAACTATTTGAGTAGACTAAATTCTTCAGTATTACAGTGTATGGGCTCAATAAGTAGTTAACCAAATTAAAACAGTGACCCCCAATTCAAATGGCATAATCACAGGCAATAAGTGAATAATAAATAATGTGATTCATAGGCTTGTTTTTCACTTACTGTTAAAGTTGGGTTCATGTTTGACTCATTAGCATGGTAGATACATATACCCTGATTGTATATATTTCCTTGCTCCTTATAGAGGGTAATCTGTTCATCACATACCAATCAGAAAGTGAATGTGTTTCTGTATCTTTCATGGTATGAAGCGTGGTTCTTCCACCTGTCTCTTTCTATCTTGGTCATCTCCACTCAAGTCACGTACGTTCCTCCAGTGTATGGGTTGAATTATTGCTGTGGGAAGTCAGAGAAGTAATTATGAAGATTTTTTAAAATCTTTTGTTAAACTGATAGGAAAGGATAAGGGTACATGAGGCCCAGGCCCTGGGTCATATCTTGTTTTAGATTCCATAGATTGTAAGGTTGCTGAGTATTGTGGAATGTGGTTTATCAGAAAGAAGCACATGCTGAATGCAAGCTTTGTTAACAACCAATATATTTGCAGAAGATTTGGTTTGTGGCTGTGGTGTAGCTGTAATAGTAATACTAACAAAAACAACAACAACAACAACAACGATAATATTATACAATTAAAATCAGGGAATAAAACCCAAAAGGGTAAAACAATAAAAAATAAAATGATAATAATAAAACAAAGACATCCTAAATAAAAGCCAGACTGAAAAGGTAGATTTTGGGCTTTAGTGTCCAAATATTTCTATTACAATAATTGTTTATACTGTTAGGCTCAATTTAACTCCAAATATAAAGGAGGTCAAGGAGGGTTAAGTGCACTAGGGAAGACACGTCGCTGTAGCAGATTGTTCCCAATAGTTTGGACCTCCTCAGACACACAGTTAAAAATGTTTTTACAACAAGTGGTGGGGAGGCTTAATTTCTGTTACAACTTTCCTCAGCAACTCAGCATCAAGCAGGGTAAAACAGTGGGACCTCACGTGGTGTAACGGCTGTTTCTAAAAACATGGGGCCCTTGCTTCGTTGGCAGATACCAGACCTGATAGAAATGATATTGTCTCTAAAATAGTCTGCAAATTCCTCACTTTTGGATAGAGCACTGGTCTCGGCTTGAACAGCTGCATGCAGACGTAATTTACAATTTTTAAATCTTGCATTGAATTTCTAATGTGCAGAATCCATTCAAGACTTAAATATGCATATATTCTGATATATTGTAGATACTAATCTTTAACATGAAGGATTAACACATTAAGCTCCCTCCCCTCATCTATAAAACCAGCTTTTCAACATGCAAGTAATTTCCTTTTGTTTCAAAATCTATTGCAAATCTATCTGGGTTTTATATATACTGTACTTATTTTTTAAATGTCACACATACACATAGCTCATCCCACTGTAAATCAGGCCAAAAGAACAATGACTCTAAACCTCAGTGGAATTACATATGTATCACAGCATATATACCCTTCCTGGATATTCTAAAGGATTCATATCCATTCAGAGGAAACTCAGGGTGAAATACCTGGGCACCATTTCTTATCTCTCCCTGTTTTTATCAGGGTTTGCCATCTGACTGTGCATTTCCTTGTGTTACAACTAGGACATAACTGAAATAAATGAGGGAGGTGTCATTGTTGTTTTGATAAAAGCCTGATACTGTGACAGGGGGGTTACTCATTTTTGATTCACGAGCCTGTCCTCTCATGATCCATGGATGCCCTGTGCTGAAAAGTATGGGCTTGGATCTGTTTCTGATGCTCATCATGTGTCTGGAATGCACACACCAGCTGAGGTGGAGAGGGAGGGAACAGTTATATAGCCAATTAGATCTGGGGATGATTTGAAAGCAGATTGAAAGTGCCAGTTTGGGAATTTAGCCAAGACACTGGGCTACTCTTTGTGAAGATTGTCATGAGATCTTTAATGACCACAGTGAGTCAGGACCTCGGTTTAATGTGTCCCCATCACTGCCCTGGGGCATTGGGGTTTATTTAAGCAGAGGGAAGATCACTCAGAACTGGCCCTCAAAGCCCACGCCTGCTTAGCTCATGCCATTTGGCAGAAGCAGGATGCATGATGGTATGGCTGAGGGCACTGTATTGTTTGTGGCTTTACAAATGTCCTATATAACTTACAATGCAAGTTCATTCAGGTCCAGTCAGACAAAAAAATCTAAACACAACTTCTGTTGTGACCGATATGCATTGAATTAGTCATGCTATGTGTTGTTACCTATCTTTGAATAACTAACATGTTGCTGGTGCATTTCTTCTGCTTACAAGCTGTGCACTGTTTAATCCCAGTGATGCAGCATGAATGAATACCCTGACTTTACCAGGCCAGAGGGAGGGACATGCCAGGTCAAATGGCTACTCAGCATTTAGTTGTTCAATTGTAACAGCTTACAACACAGTTGCCTCAGCTCATATCTTGGTTCTGATTGTATTGCTGATTTGAAGGCGAAAATAAGCAGGATAAAGCCTGAATAGCCTCCAATGTTAGCCCATGCTGTTAGAAGATATGAATGATTTTATGAGAGCATTGACAAATTATTTTACCTTCATATCCCTCTTCTGGCAAAATGAAAAGGAACATTTCATAAACATGCACTTATGTATATCTCCAAACTACAATCTTATTGATGTAATTTCATTGCCATCCATTAATGAGTGTTAATTGTAGTTTAACAGGAAATCTCAGGTGTTCTGAGGAAAGTTACGCTAAAGCCAATGCCCAGTTTAGCGTCATTTCATTATGAAAGAAATAATACATTGTTTATTGTAATACAGTGGATTGAACTGGTAAACGTGCTGAGATCATTTTACACAATGACAAATGCACTGAAAGAAACCTCTGTACTTACCAATAACAGTTTCATATTAAAACTGGTTTTGTTCTAAGAAATTAATTTCCTGGTATACCTATATATACCTCCCACTTTATAGTTGTGCTGTCTTGCTAGTGTTATTCCAAAACAGAACAACATGGAAATGTAGTCTCTGAATGAATGTCCCTAAGTACATGTTTATGAGTTAATGCTGTAAAATTAGCAGAAATATAACCAAACAATTGAGAGCAATTCATGCTGTCAATAGTAAATGTGTAATCGGTTACTTTTTTAGGTGTGAAGTTGTAATTAAACTCATTCCAAGGTTGAAAGAGGAGGAACATTGCTGATACCTATCGCAGGCCAACAGAAACACTGAATGTTCCATGAGAGTATTGCATAAATACTAACCACCTCCTCAAAACTCGATTTCACATTCCTTTCACAGTACATGCCTCACATGATGTACTTTACCTACTTCAGGTAAAAGAGGCAGCTTCTCGACCCTGTTGTTTACCTGAAGCATTGACCTGACATAGTGACAGACTATTGTGACATATTTTATTGTGTAATGTATATATTTATATTTCTTTTTCAAATTAATATACTGACCAAATTTCATAGTGTGCGTGTACATGCACATTTGTGTGAATGTGTGTTTGCGTGGGTGTGTGTGCAGTCAATGAATCAGGAATGTTTTTCATTCCAAGATATACAGTATGTGAAGATTATTGCCAATATTATACTCCACCCAACACTACACATTACTCACCTTACGAAGCCCAGCTTATACTCCCAACATGTCGTATCATTGCATATTATCAACTTACAAATTGAGAACAATTAAAAATTTTGATCCTATTAGTTTACAGCCCTGACCAGGGTTTTCTAAGCAAATTTGTAGTCACTATTACTACAAATTCGAAAAAGTCCAGACACATTTTTTAACTGAAAGCTGGTTAGATTCACTTGTATTGTGTGAGCATAATTCACTAATGTTTCTGATATAAAAACAACTTTAAAACTATGTAGGCATATATGGCTATGCACTCAACAAGAATACATGGAATATTCTAACAGTATATACATATTTCCAGGGGACTTGTACTTTAGCTGTATGGCCAATAAATCGCGGAATAGAAAAATAATAATGCCTGAACAAGCACACGAATAGGCCAAAACCACTGATTTATCGCAATAACATTACATTTGGAATATTAAATGAACACAGCCTAATTATCTGAGGATATATATTACTCAGAATGCTGGCCTTTGTCCCACAAACAGGAACAACCAGTTGGGCTCATATAGATGCCTGGATAGAAAACAGGATACACCCCACGGAATGGTTGTCGATGATGTCATTCAAGTGTGAGGAACAGGTGTGAGAGGAGGTCTGGAGTCAGTTCCTGAGAGGGAGAGTTCTGGAGGCTCTAGAAAACAACTCTGACCTCACATTGGATTTCCCCTCATTCCCCAAGTAAGTAGAATATAAACTGAAATAATTAATTTCCCTTAGACGATGTTTGTGCAGAGCCACATATTTGGATTAAATCGAGATGACTGTGATTTCAACACCAATCAATCTAATCTACAGAGTGTATGAATTGCTTAAAATTCTAAAGTAAATTTATTTTAGTTTCTATTGTTCATTCTAAATTAAACAGATTTTCAGTTGGATTCATGATGAACAAGCAAACAAAGCAACAATATGCTACAGATATACGAGTGTAAGATGACTCTAAACTATATCTGTAGCAAAAACATTATTTCAGACTTGGTCAACTTTGTTGGGTAATGCACATGGGCATGTTTATTTGTTAATCCATAATAGTTCTTATTTTTTAATGTAATCTTTAGCCAAAATGAAATGGATACAAATTTGAATATTATATATTCAGAAACATTGTTTCTCCCCTAAAATATAATGCTGAAATCTCAAAGACAACCCTATTTATTCATTGGTAACATATTTCCTGTGGCCTTTTTATTTATTCATGTATTTTTATTTAATCTGACCACAGGATGGAATTTTACATTGTGTTGTAGCTTCATAGATTTACAGTTACAGAGATTTACAGAGGTAAACATAAAGGTTTTTAGTCTATTTTTAAAAATAAGTAGAGTTGGGGCAGATCTAAGATCTTCTGAGAGTTTATTCCAGTTATGTGTGGCATAGTGGCAGAATACAGCTTTCCCATGTTTTGTTTTGATCCTAGGAACAGCTAGTAGACCGGTCCCTGATGACCTAAGGGCTCTAGAGGGTTCATAGTGTAGAAGCCCAAACAAGTATAGCCCAAACATAGTATAATGTCTAGCATACCAAATAGTATCACTATATTAATGACAGTTAAATATGTGATACATTTAAGGCATAAAAGCAATTGAAATGGATGAATTAAACAAAATAAAAATTATATATTGAAATCATGTTATTCATATATACTATATCTTGTCCATTTCCTTGATGAAGACATCTTGTTCTGTAGTTTAAATTGGTCATGTACAGTCAGTGAGGACTTTATTATGTAGACCTGTACACCAGCTTGTCAATGCAACTATAAAAGCAAGCAGACATGGTCAAGAGGTTCAGCTGTTTTTCAGACCAAATGTCAGAATAGGGAAGAAATGTCATCTAAGTGACTTATGTCATCTAAATATCATCTAAGTGACTTAAACTAATAATTATTGGTGCCAGACAGGGTGGTTTGAATATCTCAGAAACTGCTGATCTCCTGGGATTTTCATGCACAACAGTCTCTAGGGTCTGTAGAGAATAGTGTGTAAAAACAAAAAAACAACCATGCAGTGAGCAACAGTTCTGCAGGCAAAAACACAGAGAGGTCAGAGGACAAAGACCAGACTGGTCAGAGCTGACAGGAAGGTGACAGTAACACAAATAACCATTACAACAGTGGTATGCAGAAGAGCATCTCTGAACATAAGACATATCAAACCTCTACGTGGATAGGCTACAGCAGTAGAAGACTTAATAAGTCTAATAAATAGCAAATAAAGTGCTCAGTGAGTGTATGTAAACTGAATTCTGAGACTTAATAAATCTAATAAATAGCAATACAAATTATGAGATTATTTTATGAATTCTGGGATGTGTGTCAAATCAAATGAAGGGAAAAGGAATGCAGTTTGGTTACAACACCTTTGCTTAATGCATCTGGAATTTATGAAATGAAAATATATCATGCACATTGTGCCACTCCAGTGATACAGGAACTGTACAGCAATGTGATTATGTTACATTAACATTAATGGCGTTTGGCAGACACTCTTGTCCAGAGCGACGTACAGTTGATTAGACTAAGCAGGAGACAGTCCTCACCTGGAGCAATGCAGGGTTAAGGGCCTTGCTCAAGGGCCCAACGGCTGTGCGGATCTTATTGTGGCTACACCGGGATTAGAACCACCGACCTTGCGTATCCCAGTCCTAGGGGTGACATGGCTCAGGCAGTAAGAGCAGTCGTCTGGCAGTCGTAGGGTTGCCGGTTCGATCCCCCGCCCGGGCTGTGTCGAAGTGTCCCTGAGCAAGACACCTAACCCCTAAATGCTCCTGACGAGCTGGTCGGTGCCTTGCATGGCAGCCAATTGCTGTTGGTGTGTGAGTGTGTGTATGAATGGGTGAATGAGAAGCATCAATTGTACAGCGTTTTGGATAAAGGCGCTATATAAATGGCAACCATTTACCATTTACCAGTCATGCACCTTAACCACTACGCTACAGGCCGCCCACACATATAATAACTGTTTACAAGTGCTATAGGTATTTAACAATAAAATAGGTCATTTATAATAAAGAGTGATGAAGGGCGTTACCTATTCTGTGAAGATTGGTTGTTTTGTCTTACAAATAATTGTAATGTTACTGCAGATCCATATGTATTTATTTTAACTCATCCAATAACTTTATAGCAGTAATGTTTAAAGTTACTTTGCACAATTAGTGGAATGCCTTGCAATTTGGACTCAAAAGTCTGCAAGAAAAAAATATGCACTTAGACATTTGTGATGCAGTGGATGCACAGTGCTCAATATGAGCTATGAGCTGTGATACACCCAAATGAAAAAAGCACATGTTCAAAAATGACATATGAACACCTCACATGTCACTACATATGCAAACTATAAAAATAATCCCACTTATAAAGTTAAAGTGAAAATGTAACCTGTGCTATTTCAAGCCAAATAGTATGTGTGATTTTTCATTAGGGTACATAGACAATCTCTGTTAATATAGGACAGGGGTCTGCAGAACTAGTACCGGAGAACAACAGGGTCTGCTAACCATAAAACCAGCAGTAGTTCTAAGTAGGTTAAAGAAATGGTTTCATTGATCAGTTAAGTGCTGAGTAACAACAAACACCAGCAGTCCCTGGGGCAGGACCAGGGTTGCAGACCCCAGAAACCAGGCAATATCTATCACATTATTAAATATAGAATTACGACAGTATACAACAGCAAATATTGCATTTTACTGATATCATTTCATGATGTTGCAATTCAGTGATATCTTGAAAAAGTTGCGAAAATAGGCTTGGCACGCATCACTTATTTATAAGTTGATAAGGTCAAAGACGGTTCCCCCATTGGGGACGAAATAATAGTGTGTTCGACAGTCATAGTAAGAAATTGTGCTCCAAGAGGATGTCTGTGAATCTCAGATTTCAACCTAAAGTAATGGCTGCTGGTGTCTCCAAATATTTGAATGGAGCCATTGTGCTTTCTGTGGTTCAGTTCAGCTTGGCACACTGGTCACCTCATATATCACATGGGGGTGCATTACGTTGCTCTGAGTCATCAGCAGCTCAGACAGGGAACAGGTTGGGCTTGCAACGGCAATGGATCCATCACTCACAATGGCTCAGGGACTCAAACATGGCCCTGTTTCGTAAACACTAGCACTGGCACAAAGTCAACAGGAACGATATGGGAAAAAATGTTTCTGCAGAGGTGTTGGTATATCTGACATATCACGGGTTACATTCAGTATTGTGTCGCAGTCAGGCCAGCTCGTCCTTACAAGAATTCAATTAATTAGACACTGTTTGCCAACGCTTTTGACATGGCGGTGTGTGCTTCTGTGTTTCCTAGGGTGCCATGTCACAGGTGAGAACACAGGAGGGTGGGACAATGGAGCCAGAGGACGGGGTTACTGAGGAAACCTTCCTCAAGGACCTCTATGCCTATATGAAGAACAGAGACACCCCCATTGAGAGAATACCTCACCTCGGATTCAAGCAGAGTGAGTGGCATGTTTACAGTATGCTTTCATGCATATTCTCACATTTAAGCACCCACAAATACATACACACAATTAATGTATTTGTGGAACAATAATTATGTGAAACAGTAATTTACTCTCTTTTAAAAATAATACGACACATGTTATTCTCTCACACAGAAACACACACACACACACACACACACACACACACACACGCACACACACATTATGTAAAGAATTTAAAAACTGCTTGAGTCATGAATACCTTGTACTTTCCAACATTACAAAGCGATTTCAAAACATTGCTGTGAATGATTACTGTTCAGCCAAGGTTGGCGCTGATATCTATCTGATAATTAATATGTTCTTAATTTCCTTACAGTTGATCTATTTCAGATGTTCAAAACTGTACAGTCACTGGGAGGATACAACCAGGTAAAGTTCATCAAGCCTGATCCAAGCCTATGTGTGTAAATGTGTGTGTGTGTAGAAGTACACTCAGTGAGCACTCTATCAGTGTGTGTGTGCTAGTTTATACAGTGCAGTCCATACATATTTGGACAAAGGGACATTTTGTGTTGTTTTGGCTCTGTACTCCAGCAAATTAGATTAGAAAATGTTATTTTATACATAATCCCCTCAATGATGCTTTTGTTTTCTGTGCTAAATGTGCTCTAAAACACTGGGCCAGCAAGAGTATAGGCTACACAGGAAAAAGCAATTATCTTGTCCTCTCTTAAACAGAATGCACTGATACAACATTAGCACTAAATAAATGTCAGATGATCATAAACCAGGAAATTATGTCACTGCACATATTTGGTAATGAATCCTAGACAATACTTCCTCATTCACACTTATAGTAAAAACAAATAAGTTTGAGAAAAATACAAACCCACAGTTATAATTGTTAAAAAGCCAGATTAATTCTTAACAGGCACAAATAGCCATTTTAAAAGGGTGGTATGACAGTAAGAGTAAATTATATTTCCCTCACTATTAATGTTGTCAAATATCAATGTTATCACAGGTGAACTAGAAACTAGCTCTATGAGTGGAGGTGCTAATTGTAAACTTGAATGAGCAGTTTCAGGTGATCTACAGTGGTGTGTAACAGTTTGCGCATCCCTGGTCAAAAAGCATTTTATGGCCATTTTATGGCCCAATGGAAGGCAATTTCAGCCTATTTTGTAGTAGTCCTATACAGAGTCAATTCCTAAAAAGCTGTCTACTGCACACACGGTTGAAGAGTTAAATTAACAAAGAGGCTTGTACCATTCAGGGCCCTTTTCCTTATTTTTATCATTAATAAACAGTAAAATTTGCTTTAAAATTTTCTTTGTATCACGTACAAATTCATTTTAACAGACATTTAAACCAGGGGTGTCCATATTTTTGCACCCAAATGTAATTGCAGAATGCAATATGTTTAAGTGAAGTCGAGATCGCAAAATCTACTATCCCCCAGGTTTTACCGCAGGATTGCCTTCAAGACAGTATAGTATTTTCTTACACATAAAAACTCACTAAACCTTAAAAGTCATATTGCTCTTAACATAACATTCACCTCAGTATATCCCTCTCAATATTACAGGCATAAAATGGTGTTTCACCATCACCACGGGACATATACTCACGTACACACTGACAGTGTGACGTATGTCACTGATGCTTTGGGACTTTTTGAACCGTTTACTTACCTGTGCTGTATGCGGCCTTCCTTCCCTCAGGTCACAGCCCACCAGTTATGGAAGCAAGTGTACAACAAGCTGGGTGGAAACCCTCGCAGCACCAGTGCAGCCACGTGTACACGGCGTCACTATGAGAAGTATGTTGCACGCTTCGACAGAGTCTTAACTAGCTAGCCCGTGTCATTCCTTTTCATGACACAATTTGCAGCACCGCTCTTTTCAGTTCTGCATGTACCATGTGTTTACAAGTACACCATTTTTACTGTGTCAATACAAAGTGTGTGTGTGAGTGTGTGTTGTGTGTGCGCATGTATGAGTGCATGTACTTGTATGTATGCATGCGTGTCACTTTATGCTCAAGTCCCTGTTTTTCTCCAGGCTGATTATGCCATATGAGTGCTACTTGAGGGGAGAGGACAATAAGGACTTGACCTTTCCCCGCCAGCAGAAACGACCACGCTGTCCCAGCTTTCCTCACGACGAGGAGGAAGCCCTGAGAGGAGGAAAGCGTAGCATGGCTTACGGACACGTGCACGCCATGCACCGGGTACAATAATTTTCCCAACGCTAAATTCTTTAGCCTATGGACAATGTATTTATTGTGGAGAAAGGCTGTGTCTAATAATCAGTAAACAGTATGATACTACCATTTTGCATTTTGTTAATCCTCTCTCTCTCTCTGTTTCTCTCTCTATCTATCTCTCTGTCTACCCCTCTAGAATTCCCATGACTTCTTGGACAACAGAGTCAGGGTCATTCCCATTCCTTTGCACCTGCAACATTATTTTCCCCCGAGCAGCACAGCGCTGCCACCCTACCTTGCACCCCCCCCTACCATATCAACATCCCTGCCCCACCCTGACTCCAGGACCTTCCGCGTGCCACCTCCCCTGGAAGTGACCGAAAGGCCCGAGCAGCACCTGGCTGTACTTCGCACGTTAGCCAATGAGTACATGTCCTCCTCGGGCTGGGCTGAGCCCCTCAACCTGAGCTGCAAAGAGGGGGGAGGCATCAGCAACGTCAGCCAACAGCCATCCTCCTTCAGCCCAACCGGCAGCAACAAGACGCCCAAATTCCTCAACAAGGTGGTCCCACTTTACCGGGCCTATGGTGTGGCCAAAGAAGAGGGACCAGAGGGGTTGGATACTGAACTATCTGTTGGATGCCCAAGTATCTGTGGCACAGCAAAGCCCAGTCCTGCTGATCCAAGCGCATTTCCCCTCCCAGCTCTGAAGAGACAAGTCATTGATCTCACTTCCTCTGCAGTCTCAAACATGTCCCCTCCAGTGACAGATGCCACCGTGAAGACAGAGGCCTTCAGCACCTCGCCACTGTGGCATCATGGTCCGGCTTTTCGAGATGCTCTGACTGGCAATACTTCAGAGACAGACCTCCAGTCTAGAAAAGGGGAATCTCCCAGACCTAGCCAAAGTCCCCTCAATCTAAGCAGCTCCACGATGAGTCCTACCGGTGACTCAGGGAGGATGGAGATTCAGATCCCACTGGCCTTGCTGCAGAACTGGTTTAAGAGCACCTTTGCTCCGGGTCTCCGTAACAGGGTCAGCGCTGGAGCCTTGCAGTCCGCCGAGAGTCAAATGAAAGGAAGCGAGGTAAAGTTACAGATGCAGGGCAATGCCGAGACACTACCAGGGAGAGAGAACACCTCAGACCTGAGCTTCCACCAACGCCAAAGGCACAGGGATAGCAGCTTCAAGGGAGGGGACAGGAACTTCACTGGCTCCTACACCAAGGAGAGGCATACCGTGAATAAAGATTACTACACCGGCATCAGCCATCACCATCATTCACGCTCACCTGACATCACAGCTGGGGATTGGGAGCCCAAGAGAGACTGTAGAGGGGCCTTTGCACCATACCACCCAGATGTGTTTTCAAAGAGAGTCACTGGCAGCAGTCCCTACCTCCAAAGCATAGATTACGTAGCACGGAAGTCATCCCCTAAGGGGCTGATGGACACTCAGGATTTGGTGGCGGGAAGAAAGAGCAGTCAGAACCTGTCAGCCCCCATGAAATCACCACTGGGCCCCCATGAACAAGAACAGGGAAGCACAGGCCCTTACAGGCGTGAAATGTCACCAGTTCTGCTTGGGCCACATGAGAAAGCCCAATCAAAGAAGGGACCCTTCAACGTCTTCATGGTCAACAATACCTCATCGTCCTGTCAGTCCCTCACCCAGGAAGAGTACCTGAAACTGAGGCAACTCATCTCCAGCTCCCTGTGAAGACACGTAGGGTCAGGTGCCAAATAACTGTCATGCCTGTAAAGAAGGAACAGCACCGGCCAGTTGAACCCACCACACACAAACTCATTCAAATAAATTCCGCCCACGTGAATGGCTTTTTTAACTGCTACAGCTCATGAAACTGCACATTGGTGAGGGCATCTTTGTGACCCTCGCCTAAGCTCTATGGTGTAAATAATGGTTATTCTATAAAGTGTTGTTATCGTCATACTGCACACCATCTCTATGTTTCATTTTTGTTTGTGGTAGGTAGTAGATTGCTGCTATTAAAATTAATGGGTTGTCCAGTAGTCTTTTTTTTAATCTTGATTCTGAACTCTTTGACTGCCATGGTAATGTCAAATACAGGTATGTCAAAGTTGCCACAGGGAACAACATGAGAAGATGAACAGCCTTCACCACGGTGTTTATTTCCTCCAAATGGTACACCCATCATCACTTCAGGGGTTTCGCTAAGTAGCCAAATTGCTGTTTTGTACATACTGTATATTTATATAGTACTTCCTTTTCTAACTTAAATTGTCAGATTGCTATTTCCATTAAGATAGTGTTTATTCTATTATTCTGTAAAATATAGTATTTAAAGGAAATGTATACTTTCATTATCTTTGTATTATCTATCATTGTATTATCTTTTTTACATTTTGAAAGGAAAAAAGAAGCTATAGCACAACCAAAAATGTACATAGTTTTGTGAATGTGTTAAATTGGGAAGCTGTAACTCATTACATAATAAACATTTAATCTACATAATCATAATTCATAAGTGTATTTATTTCACATTTACAAGTGTTACTTATTTGCTTTAATTTCTTGGATACAATAAATACGTTTTAACTTAAGTTTAAAAAGAAAATCCCTTTCAACAATATGTAATTTGACTGCAGAGCAAAGGGGAATGTGGGGACCCAGCAGCCCAAAACGGTTTCACTGACCGTACCTCCTGACGAGAGAAGCAGACATACGCCAACAAATCTTTCAATTTACACCTGTTCATTTTCACGTGCATTGTGTTCATAAATTATGAAAGAATTTCAACACAAGTGTATATCCTTAATTGGCAGTAACAAAAACCAGCATACACAGGGACAGAGGTTGAGAATCACTGATCTATGATTAGACAAACAGGCTGGGGGAACTGTTAGAGCAGAAGTGTATGTGAGATGTGGAATGCAACATGCAACCACAATGCTTTGAAGACTAAGATGGCACTCTTAACTGGATATGCTTGATAGGCAGTGTACATGATCATTCTTTTTCACTCAGTTAGCAAGATTAATATATAGGCATAGGTTAAGGTGTGTTTGATACATTACGTTATGATACATTCCATGATGATATGAACACAGTTGACTCTTGCTTCCAAACAAATGATTTCACATGAATTACCATGAATTGGTATTGGTTTATTTTTGAAAAAATTTTCACAAGATTAAAAATTTATCATGAGTCAGAGGTTGCGATTTTAATGCTAAAATATTTAATGCTATAATATTCCATCCATCCATCCATTATCTTAACCCGCTTATCCTGAACAGGGTCGCAGGGGGGCTGGAGCCTATCCCTGCATACATTGGGCGAAAGGCAGGAATACACCCTGGACAGGTCACTAGTCCATCGCAGGGCACACAAACCATTCACTCACACACTCATACCCATGGACAATTTAGACTCTCCAATCAGCCTAACCTGCATGTCTTTGGACTGTGGGAGGGAACCGGAGTACCCGGAGGAAACCCACGCGAACACGGGGAGAACATGCACAGAGAGGCCCCGGCCAACAGAGATTCAAACCCAGGACCTCCTTGCTGTGAGGCGGTGCTATAATATTGAGGGAAATTAATTTTCTTCTTCCTTGTTCCTTGTTCCTTTACTAAGATCAATACAGATCTAGCACCAGGAAATGTCTGTGATTTATTGGCTTTGGAAAGAAAGCATTACAGAGACACTCAAGTTATGCAACTGAACCATTATGGCCAGAACCTGTTTGTCAGAGGAATAAAACGGTCTCTAGAAATTATATGTTCGTCAGTCTCTAGAAATTATATACTGTTCCCCTCTCAGGCCACATTCCTCCAGTGTTATTCGCTTCCTTCTCTGATAGCATCTCTCCTGCGACAGTTGTACATGACATTTTCTAAATATACAGGTATTTATTAGACTTATATTTTTAGACTTTTTATTGGTCTTCTGCTGCTGTAGCCTATCCAGTTAAGACGTTTGATGCATTGTGTGTTCAGAGATGCTCTTCTACACACCACTGTTGTAATGTGTGGTTATTTGCGTTGCTGTCTCCTTCCTGTCAGCTTTGACCAGTCTGGCCCTTCTCCACTGGCCTCTCATATTAATAAGGCATTTTTGCCTGGAGAACTGCTGCTCACTGGATGTTTTTCGTCTTTCACACCATTCTCTACAAACTGTTGAGACTGTTGTGTGTGAAAATCCCAGGAAATCAGCAGTTTCAGAGATATTCAAACCACCCTGTCTGGCACCATACGGTCAAGTCACTTAGATCACATTTCTTCCCCATTCTGACATTTGGTGCAGAACCTCTTGACTATGTCTGCATGCTTTGATGCATTTAGTTGCTGCCACATGACTGGCTGATTGAATATTTACACTAACAAGCTGGTGTATAGGTCTACCTAATAAAGTGCTCAGTGAGTGTAAATACATTTTGCTAATGGTGAATATGTCATAAATTACAAAGCTGAGGTCATGTCAACACTGTCACATTCCCCTATGGGGCAAGTTTCTCACAGCTTCAGGTCCTTGCTATTTTAGATGCTTTCAGCTAGAACTGATGCATTCTGCAGGTATATTCTGTACGAGCTGAAGTACCAGTTACACAGGTTAGAACCTGCCTTTGTAACAATATTTCAAAACAATTATGTGAAGTGAAGTCTCACAAAGACATTTCTACATTTCTGAATGAAGTCAATGATGGAGGGGGATGTGTGGGGGCAGCCTGACACACAAGTACAAACTGTACGAAGGATTATGAGCCAGAATTCCCAGTCAGTGCACATCTCAAGGGAGAGACACAGAGATGCATTTTTCTGATGGAAAATTAAAACCATTGACAACTAGTTATCTGTAGTCTCTCCACAAATCGTATCCATAACAGTATTAGAATACCTTTTCTCACATTTTACAGTGAGAATCAAGAGACTAATTAACAGAGGCACGGTCGTGCCTACTGAATTTAACAAAGATAACCACAAATCACATACAGCAGCATTTCCTCTTTTATTGCAAATTAGTACTGAATGGTTTCTCATCTTTACACAAAATGGAATATTAGACAAAGACTTTTTCATGGCACTGAAAATGTTAAAGTCCACATAGATTCATTTTTAATAATTTAACCCTTAATTGATTGGGATTGTTTTTCACATAAATTAATCAGATTATATACAAAACTTTATTTATAGGTGAAAATCCTGCATTGTATGCCTTTAAAGTCAATGCATTATGAATTCAACAAAGTATCAGGAAATACTGGCAGAAAATTGCTCTGCTAAGAACCTGAGACTTTGGTCATAGGTGCATTTTCCAGCAGGACTTAAAATACATACTGTTGCAAAATCCACATAAAATGTGAAAAAACAACTGAAAACAACATTCATGTTCTGCAATGGCTATCTCAGTCTGCAGACCTAAATCCCATCAAAAACCAGTTTTCCACTTATGGAGTGGGGTCCATAAGTGGGAAAACCACGGATATCAATGATTCTGTGTAGAGGAATGGTAAAAAATCCATCTAAAATGTACTCTATAAACACATAAAAAGAAAAGATCATCTGTCATCTGTCATCTTTGCCAGGGGTGGTTGCACAAATAATTGTTAAACCTGTTTTTTGGGGAAATACTTTCATTACCTGAAAAATGGAAGACTTTGGTTGATATCATTGAATAATTAAAGAAGCACACTACTTTACACATGTTGGGGATATGTTGTCAATGACAATATTATTTTTTATTTGGCAAATATTTATCAAGGGTGCCAATAATTCTGGACCTGACGGTATATGCAACATTTTGCAACAGTCACAATACGTCAGAGTACAATTACTCATACAGTACTAATTCTGGTTTAATACCTTTTTGTTTTACTCAATCTGTAGCTCCAGGTTTTTTCAAATCCCTTGAGTAGTTCTACGGTATTCATATTTGCCTTTTCCCTGAACTATGTGGTAATATTCACATGATAATGTGTGTGTATTGCTTAATACTTACAGTAAGAACAAAAGGCATACCAATATCACAGTCATATATCAGACATCATGTTTTATCATTCTAAAACTTTTAAATTAGTTCAATATATTGTCACACTTTACTATCTCCCCTAATTGTAGACACACACAAGCAGCCTGTGAACAAAATGCTCACATCACAAGATTAATTTTTAGTGCTCTTCATCTCAATCGTTGAAGCTCTATATTAGTGCTATTCATCTCAATCGTTACAGCTCTATATTAGTCTGGTGAACTTACGTCATATCTGTATTGAAATAACAATCCAATTATGTAAAAATGTCTCTAAAAATCTCTAAAAAAGAGTCAGGTGAACAAAGTTAAATTACAAAAGTTGTATAGTAACGAATGCCTCTTTTTAAACATTCATCATATGCTTTAAGTCAACATAGGAAACACACAATAATCTTTTGAAAACACAGAAAAGAGTTTGTTAAACAAGTCTGTGACAAAATTATCTCTGCGTGGACCTGAGAGGAAGCCTGCATAAAACCTGACTGACTGTGGGCGCTCATACACGACTCTCACAAGATTGTATGCTGTATAATGTCACGGAATTGCTCTTGTAGCATATTAACGTTACCAAAAATGTACTGAACACAGTACATTCTCATTGTAAAGCCATGCATTCCAAAATGAAAGAAAATAAACTTCCCTGGGAGCTACTGAGTGACAGACTAGAATCGCGGATATAACACGACTGTTACGCTCTTGAACACGGTTCTAATACTAAACGAAGGTTGGAACATGACATTTGTTTAGTATTAGAACCATGTTCTAATATGAAAACATGTCATTTATGGCTATTGTCAGAGATAAGGATATCTCCTAAGCCAATAAATAATTTAAATAAATAAATACTAGGCCAGGAAATACTACTCTGTTGGCCAAATGTCACTTGTGCAGGGGTTTTTTCGGCACAGTGAACACCCAATACACAGGCAAGCCTGCGGTTGGCAGAAGGCAGAAGGAAGGCTGTAGGAACTGACAGGAACCTGGAAAAACATTATCAGTGTTTTTCCAGCTTTGGTCTGAATCCATCAGATGCTTTCTTCTGTACTGCTTTACTGTTACACACTATGGACCAGTGCGTTAGTACAGCTGCAGTCTGCCTGAAACCACATTTTTAGGAAGAGGCAGATCTTAAACAGCGCAGTTAAAACACTTGTAGGTTGAGTATCTTCCCTGCGTGTGGCGATATCCATGCATCGGCTGCTACGTGAAAGCGTATCCAGTGCAGGACAAAATGTGTACATATCCCAGCCTTGCCGGCTAGTTTCATTTGAATGAATCCAAAATGCGTAACGCAACATTTCAATGAGCTTGACCATTGTCGGGATAGAATGGGAATCGTTGTGCGGGAAGTTATTTCCACTCCTTTTCTCCCCCATGCACCATCTCACAGCCAGGCATCCAGAACAGAGTGTAAGGATATTAGATTATAAAATTACTGTAAAGTACATATTTGAGGTGCCACCGCAGAGGTTGTCAGTGTCCAATAACAACTCTGTATTATTGCCTGAGATGCTGATAGGACTGGACAGAGCGGGAGTAGTGGGGTGAGACCGAGGCTCGCTCACACGCCGAGCCCTCTGACCCAGGTTTGGGGTGGGCCCTACACCTGAGTCTGGAGCCATATGCACGGGGCCAGCTTGGCCCGCAGGGGGCTGCGGGGGCCCGGGGCGGAGCGGGGGAAGGGGCCGGAGTCCGAATCGGAGGCAGTGCTGCCCTCCGCGGAGCTGCTGCTGCAGGTGGAGGACACGCCCGGCCGCGGGGGTCGGGAGGAGGGCTGGGCGTGGCTGCCCTGACAGCCGCCCGGCTTGGGGTCCAGGGAGAGGGTGCGGGGGCGACAGGGGCAGGGCTTGGGGCTGGGGCGTGGGCTCCGGGGGGCCCGGCAGCGGGGGTGGGGGCTGTGTCCCGCCGCTCTGCTACTCTGGGCCTCCTCAAACAAGGACGTCCAATGAGGGGTGGTCCCAAGATGGCCACACAACTCAAACTCCTGCATGTGCCTCTTCCAGATGTCTGTCACTGCTTCCAGGTCATCCGCGGGGTCAATAACTGGAAGGAGGGGAGAGGCTGGTGTTATTAAACATGACAAAGACTCCTGCACTGTGCTGAGATGAGAGGCAGTAACACAGTCATGAAAACGACATCATAATCATAGACAACATAATCATCAGTAGTTTGGACACAAGGAACTGGTATAAGATAAAAAACACACCAATTATAACATACGTCATTCTGGCCTGAAATTTCTCAACAAGGAGTGACATTCTTCACCACAACTATTTCACCCCACCCATATTGCTATTCTAGTCCATCATTTGCATTATTAAAAGGAAGTTTTAATTAATTTTTTTTCATATAATTGGTGTGGCAGTAGGACTCCCCTCAGGTGCATTCAGTTTTGAGGTCCTCCTATTTATTTGAGAATTAATCATTTTCCAGTTCAATATGACAGCTTGCACTCTCTCTCTCTTTCTTTACAAGTGAGCAAACCTGTGCAGTGACTTTTCTTTCCCTGAGGACGAGGGTAGCGAGTACAATCAGCGTTAATCTGAGGCAATGTCTGGCACAGGAACACAGAGATCCCAAAAGGAAGCAAGGCCAAGCGAGAACACAGTGCTCTGCCGTGGGGGTGCAGCGTCTGTCCGTCTGTGCCAAGCAGGTGTCACCCATCTCAATCCGCAGTGCAGGGCAAGCACGCTTCACTGGGAGATTTCACCACTGACAGACCCACAACAGCGCTGTATGAGGAAGTGTCTGCTTGCTGATAGGCAGCATTCCACAATACTTCACAGCAGAATCGTTATTACGGTTACAGCCAGTGGGAGGTTGGAAAGTGGGAGGCGGCCTACATAGTTTTAGGGGTGGGTGTGCCAGCCAACTACAAGCTGAAAATTGTTTGAAAATAATAAAACCCAAAGGGCAAGGAAAAGGCACACTTTTGAATGAACAGCATCTCATGGCTCACTTTTCTTGCTACTGCAGAGTGACTAATGAGGCAAAGACACACAGCTGGCCAAGAAACACCTGAGCACCCATCCATGTCCATGTACTTTTGCCCCCCTACAATGGGGGATTATGTATAAAAAAGGCTATAACATTACATTTCAAGGTATTTAGCAGAAGCTCTTATCCAGAGCAATGTACAACTAATATGATTCCTACAAGGTCACCTGATATGGATGTAAATATCCTCAAGTTAAAGTTGACGGTTTGCTTTTTAACCTCATACTCGTTGCTTTATTTTAATTTCAATGTGCTGGAGCAGAGCCAAAACATGACTCACAAAACGACTACCCTTCCAAATTAATGCGACAGCACATTGTTGGCTTTGACCCTCCCCTGGCCTCTCGGTTGTGTAACCACTGTGATACCAGATCATCTCAGGGATTTAGTAAACTAACATGGACTGCAGTGCCTGCTACATAAACTCCCACTTGAAGATGGGACGTCTTCTTGAATAATGTAGCTTTGAGTTTGTCTGCTAATTTGTTACTTGGACATTACCTGCAAGTAAGGTCGACCAGTCTGACCTATTGTGGCCTGTGTCAATGGTATAGATTGTGCACAGCACCTGGCTTGTTAAACAAAGCTCTTAAAGATGAGTGGGGTAGACGGCAGTTCAATCTGTCAGTTTCTCAACGGCTGAGGCATTCTGTCAGATGCGCAGTGTCCTGCAGAATAAAATGTATGTTCAAAGCGCGCCTTGTTCAGGGTAGTGCTCTAATGTCACCCTGTGTTGGCAAAGGAAACCAGTTCAGTGTGGATTCCGAATCATGAAGAAATCATTTTCAAAAACTCACAAACATAACCACTGAGTTTACTGTGGATTTCCAGCCTTGCATCCTGTCCAATTTATTTTCTCCACTGAGTAAAATTTTTTGTTAAGATTGTGAAGAAGGGGTCAGAGACCCATGTTCAATTGGCCATAAACAAACAAGGTTTCTGAAGAGGAAGGAGCACAAGGCTCTAACAGAGATTCAAGAGTTATTTTTTAGTGGCACTCAGTAGATAATCAAATATGGACAAGTGCAATGATCAGGGACCAAAGAAAAATCAATCGCAAACATATATACTGTGTATAATAGGAAAACAACCCACCCAAATCTGAACCGCCATAAGATACTCTTCACAGAACATCTCAATGTGGCCTTTTTACTAGAAACTTCTACAAGGAATTTCACTAATCTTTGACAACTGGATCTCAGAGCCAGAATGGAGGACACACGGCTATGCGAGGGTTGCTGGGTCAGGATGGAGTCCGGTTAGACAGAGAGCTGAGAGGTTGGTGAGGGGACAGGGGAGGCTTTGCCCTGCTGTTACTTCACCTGTCGTTGTAATAGGAAGAGAGCAGAGCGCGGATTTCGGCCGACACGGCGTTATCCTGGAGCAGCAGCCCCTCAGACGACGAGGCGGGGTGAGGGGTGACTGGGGAGGCGGGGGGGGTTAGTGGGACATGTGAGGAAGGGGACATGGCATGGAGCGTGTGCCAGGAGAAATGTAGTGTAGGGAGGATTGGGGAATAATTACAAAAACCCCAAAAAAAGATTGATCGGGTGAGCACAGAGCCATACACAAATTTGAGATATTTTGGGGAAAGGAAATCAATGATGAGACGAGTTATTATGGCAAACCAAGACCAGATGTAAGAATTCAGTGGGAACAAGTACCGGAAGGGAGAAGGAAAAAAGGACCAGGAGAAAGGGCCACCATGAGAGAGAGAGAGAGAGAGAGAGAGAGAGAGAGAGGGAGAGAGAGGGTAAGTTACACTGCATTCACATTCACAAAGCAGTCACAAAAACACAGACAAGGTTGACCACCAGTGAAGCTTAGCCTGGGGTTCAGCCGAAAGCTTGGACTCATGTTAGGGTCACATTCCAATTGCTGGGTGAGAGGGTCACATAGTTCACATGAAATAGCACCTGCTCTCTCCTTCTTTGTACAGGGTTGACCTTTACAGAACCAGTTTGGATCTGTTTACTTTGACATGATTTTGGATATATTTCTGTTCCCCTTGGCAGAAGCTGTACATATTTGAAAACAGAAGAAAATTGATGATATCTTAGATGTGGCAAAAGGCAAAGCAGTTGTTGACTATAAGCTAAGCATTCATGCTTAACTTAACCCATGCAAGGAATTGTGTAAGTCTGTTGTTGATGGTTTGTAGTTGCTGTTTGTTTCCAAACCAGTTTTTCCTCTCCTTTGCTGGCTGTTATCCAAGTTCCTCCAGAAACTGCCGCAGGGGTAAATTGGGGGACATGGAGTAAAACAATGGAATTCTGAATATTTATTTTTATGAAGATTATAGAGAGCTATATTAATCACAGTTCATGTAATTTGTCATACCAGGATGAACGTAGGGCCTTAACCCCTTCCCCGGCGGAGACGAGTATATACGTTTTTACATCTAAAAAATAACCTTCAAAAACCAGCTACAGACGAGTTTATCTGTCGATTCTGGGCGTTGTTGAGCCTTTCTAAGCATGAAACGAGTCTACTCGTCCACTCATACGTCTGGCAGAGGTGTTAGCTATCGCTCAGGCATTTCAATATTATTTTTTTCAACAAATTACACCCCAAATGTTTATTCAGGGGAAGATGGTGACTATGAACCTTTGCTTAGAAGCTTGCATACGTCTGATGACAGATAATACCATTCATAAATTTGCTGACTGAATATTTGCAAATAAAGGTAATTTGTGCTATAAAATAATTCCAAATAATTTCATTCATAAGTATTTTCATTCATTTATATTTGCAAATCATTTTACTTTCTGCTATATTTTTGCTAGTATATGTGATAAAAAACAAAAAAATAGGTTTTTCATTCCCGTTTACTTTCGGTAATAAAATTATATGAAAAAAAAGAAAAAAATATGGCAAAAAAATACAGTTTATGGGAAGACGTTAACACGTTTTTGCCGAAAAGGGTATTTTCCAAATAAAATTTCAACCACAAAAATGGGAAGAAAATGAAATACAAGTTATTTTTCATAATCAGCATAAAAAATACTATATTAAATATAATTTTAAAAATTTGTCTGAAAATGACAGGTTTTTTCCAAAATAATTGGCGGGGAAGGGGTTAAACAGAAATCCACTGTGTTGGACTATATACCATCCAAAGAATATGACGATAATAATCACGACATAATGTTCCTAATTATGTTGTATTGTGTGAACTAAGAGTGAAAAATACTGAGCTCCCTAAACAAAGGTGAATACACATAACACCTATAGCATAATATCACCAAAAGGTAGCGAGAGATGCGTTCACCACTGACACATCAGCAAGACCTTCTGGGAGGCCACTATATGAGTGATGGGTTATTATTTTACGGAAAGCACATCTAGGCCACGAATGTTTTGAGCAGTAGAGGTGTGAACGAACAGGTGAGGACTGTAATGTGATATAGGAGAACTGCCGAATGGCACCTATATGGAAGCCATTACCCATCTCATGGTAAAGGGAGCCCTGCTTTGCCGCCACAAGCGTGGGTTTCCGTGGTGATGGAGCGTCGATCTTCATCAGATTGTCGCAGCACTGTTTCCATTGGCCTGTAGGGAAATAAGTATTTTTTAATGTTTTTAAATGTCCAAAAATGTTTTTTTCATTTCCTTGAGCAAAAAGGTTTATTGCAGACACATCACAGTAATGTGAGTTGCTGTGGCTGAAAGTGTCAAATGACTGAACTATGAATTACAAATGACTGTGGACAGGGTTTCGCTTCCACAGCACCAAACGCCAGTCTGAACATCTGTGGCTTTGTGAGCGTTGAAGAACTTCAGCAATGCGTAATGACTGCCATCAAGTCACATTTACACCAACAACATACTTGCATTCATGGGGTACAAAGGCACAGGAAATGGATTAGATTACCAGGGTGAAAATTAAAATGTCCTTTGTAAATAGAAGCATTTCTTCACAACGCAGTTTAGCAAGTTCGTTTGAGTGATTGCTGATCTCGCCAAACTTTGTGAAGTCTTTTGTGAGGCACAGTTAATGGTACAATAGGTAATTTCAGACTTCTAATGGTCAAGAGAGGAAGTGCAGCAACAAATACCCTCAAATCACAACACTGTTTATATCCCTCCCCCTTCTCTGTGAATGCGCTGCCACCATTGGCTGTGGCAGTGTCGGTCCGTCAACTGTATACTTTGAAACCCGTATTTAAGGACTATAAACACAGGCAGAAGGTGAGTAAACATTTCAGTGTGCCTTTTTTAATGATAGGAAGGGATTTACAATGGTCTTGTAACAATGTTTTACCACAAAACCCTTACATATCCTGTAGGAATGTGAATGTTATTTGAATTGCAGCTATTTTGTTGATTATAGGCTTGTGTTAGGTACAACATTGACAACAGAGCAGCTAAAAATGTCACCGATTAATGTAAGCCCAGTAATTCAGAGCCACCAAGTATGCAGCCTTTTGTTTTCATCTTTAAATCAGCAACCAGTTTATACCAAGAAACCAGGTGAGGGGAACTGAAAATGCATTCATAGGTCCACTGAGAACTGCCCCCCATGACCAGTGCTGTAGACCACTGGCTTGAAGCAAAGTACATTTACCAGTTTTAATTCATGTGTGTGTGTGGGTGCGCGCGCATGCATGTGTGTGCGAGTGCATGCAAATAAATGATGGGCATGAAAAAAAACTTATTACAAAATTATACCAAAATGATTGTTGTAAATAGGTACAAAGTTACAAACTGCTATCATCCCACCTATTCAAAAACCATAATTACATTTGTTTCACAACGCATCGATATCTATGAATCACATCCAAATTAGTTCTCCTGCTGGAACACTGCTGGAATTAGCTTTTATAAGTCTGAGTCACAGCTCAATATGACACTCATGTCCTTGCTTGTGGGGATGAGACATGGCTACAGGCAGAGAATTTTGAGTCACTATGTTAGAGTACACCCTATTTAATTGATGCTATCCAGCACTAAAGAACAAAGCATGCGCTGAATTCAGTCTGCAATATCCACACAAGAGATTCATTTTACAAAAGGGCATGGGTTGGTGAGACACCTTGTAGAGCCTATCCCCAACATTTTCATTCAATTGCCAAATTCTGACAGTTAATTCCCATAAGCCCGAAACAATGAGGAAACAGCAGCCAACAATAAGTCTTTCTGCCAAGAGGAGAAAGTGACTCACTGTATAACACATTAGAGTGGTGATATACCTAAGAAGTGTGTGGGAGATATTTGTGTAAACAAATCAGTATCAGCGTAATTAAATTAGGTCACCGATTTTCATACTGGTAAGTTATTGTAAAGTTTCAATGAGCTGTCTTCACTTCTGCTGCTGCCAGTATTGCCAATTCAGAACAGACAAGTAATCAACCAACTAAAAAAAAACTTATGTAAATGAGAGTAAATTTTTTTTTACATTTCTGAAAACACGTCATTGTCATTGTCATTATAGCTTATTCAATGTAGATTGATGGGCAAAAACTTTATCCATTTAAAATAAAATCTACAACACAATAAAGTGTGCAAAAAGTGAAGGGGTCTGAATACTTTGTGAAGCCACTGTGCATACAGCAAATTACCCCACATATCACTTTCTGATAGAAGAAAATTTGAACAAATTCAAACAAATTTCACTTATTTATGAGATTCATTCAAACTCAATTCAAACTCAATAAAAAGAAAAGTGACAACCCAGCACCGCACCTAAATGTCTTCCATTGCAGTGGACGACATAAATTGTCAATACGCCCTTGGCGATGCACACAGACCTTAAAGGGAATGGAAAGAGATTTGTTTGGCTATGAAATGAATCAAGCTGCATCACACCCATTGATAATATATTCTGCACAATCCAGCCCATTTTCCACTGGTGCCACATGCCGTGTGCATCGTGCTCCTCGCCACTAACAGTACTGTAAAATACCGGTCTGCTCATCAACGTGCTGTTACTGGCGCATGACAGGCAAGTCTTTTACCCAGAAGCCTCTGTGGGCCACCTACTCCCACCGGTGTCCTCAGAAGACAGGAAAACAAAAAAAAAGTTGTATCTTGCTTAGCGCCCATATTGAATAACAACCCGAAACAACAAACCAAAAAAATGCTGTTTTGTTTGACATTTGAGAATTAACTGTGTGGATGTAAGACAGAAACTTGGAGAAACAGGTTCTTTATTGGAACCACCTTCATAGTCGGACTACTTCATAGTCCTTTGTCTGACGTAATCACCATACTTTAAGTCAGTTAAAGCAAACAGCTAGTCTAACCTCTGAAACAGAGTGTATACCTTTCCCTGGGGTAGAAGAACACTTCTCATGGTGACGAAATGGTAACATAGTTATGCCCGGGGTGGCCAGGGGCGACCTGTAGCGTAGTGGTTAAGGTAAATGACTGGGACACGCAAGGTTGGTGGTTCTAATCCCACAATAAGATCCGCACAGCTGTTGGGCCCTTGAGCAAGGCCCTTAACCCTGCATTGCTCCAGGGGAGGATTGTCTCCTGCTTAGTCTAATCAACTGTATGTCGCTCTGGATAAGAGCGTCTGCCAAATGTCAATAATGTAATGTAATGTAATGTAATGCCTGGGTGCCTGGATCACCACATGATCACAAGCATTGCAGATACTTTCTGTAGTCGACACAGAGCATTTCTTTGTAAACTCATCTCCGTTTAGCTCCATGGCATACCTGTGTCACAAGCCCTTGTCTTGACACAGTGCCAATCCCACTCCACTAAGGCAGTACTCACTCATGTCATAGAACTGCTGCCAGAAGGCCTCCATCCAGTGCTGAGTGTCCCCTCGGCTGTCTGCAGCCAGCGTGTGGGTCACCCCCTCCCCAGCGTAGTGGTTGCTGATGGAGATGCTCTGCAGTTTGCTGTGAGGGTCCTTCTCAGTGGCCCGGATCCTTGTCTCCTGAGACGCCAGTGGGAAAGCGGGGGGTTAGTCACCTGCTCTCTGTTCTTCACACAGGGACTAGGCCTTTAATCTGCCTCCTCCAAACGCTGTTAATCTGCTGAAGGTGAGATCAAAGCCGTCGCACAGTCATGATGACTTGCAATTTATGATTATTGTTTTTATTTTCAAACAATGGAACATCAGCTTTCAGGTAGAATTAAATTAATATAGTTTGTACACAGTACAGCTGGTGTCAAACCCTATGCAACTTTGGCAAAAGCATATTTGATAAGATATATATTTATGACTTATCTTTTTTTTTAAATTGCAATTCCTCGTCTATTCTGGAAAATAGCACCACCATGTGGCACCAACCTAACACTACAGGTGGAGGGGGATTAAGCAAACAAGGGGCAAAGTCCACAGATACACACAGAAGACCCTACAGGAACTACTGGAATTAAGTCATTTTAGATGGAAATACATCTAAATGCAGTACTCTCAGACACCAGAAGATGGAGGCACTCTGCAAGCACAGCCACCTTCTCACTGTACGGAGAAACTATGTACAGACTGAAAGCATGATCGAACTTAACATCAAACACTCAAACTCAAACGTTCATCTCTTTCAAGATCTCTTCAGTAATCTAAATATGTTCTCAAAACAATGAAATAAGCTCTTATATAGTACCCTACAAGCATAAATTCAAATGAAGGCATAAGAACACAAGCACAGGTAAGTCTTATGAACTGATTAACACAGCAAAATGAAGCTACAGCTCTGGCATGGCGTGAAATTAATGCTTTTCCCCAAAGGTTATAATCAGCTGCATGGAACCATCTAGAAATTAGCACATGCTGAGTGTGGTGTGAGACTGGGAGCATAAGGGAATTAAGGGCTTCACGTGTAGCAAGCATAATTGTCCAAATTAAGCACATCCACCCATAAACTCAAAAATACATAAGAACAATCTAACTCAAACCTGTATTCTGTATGCCTGAGACCAGTATACTTTAATAACACCATGCAGTGATACCTGGTCCAGACAGCTAAATCTACAGCCCACTGTGAGTGGATCAATATCCTGTTCAGCCAGAGAAATGGGGTCACTGGGTCAAAGCATTGCCCATCCTTACAGCAAGCTCAATTAACCTCCAGCCTGCCCAGTGAATACTCAGCCATTTTGAGCAAATGTGTACGTTTTAACCAAAAAGCTACTCAAATCCATGGGTGAGGACCAGAGACAATGTTCAGGTTATTTCTACAACCCAGGGTGTATAGACTTTTGCAGATGATGCATATGGTTGTTTTATTAATGCTGTACAGTCTGCCCACCGCAGCCACACTAAACCCACAATCAGTTCAGCATAGATCCTTTCAATAACTGCACTCACTGCACCATGAGAAAGGCTCCACGATTCATGGAGACCAGTAAAGATGAACAGTGCAGATGAGGCTCGGAGACGGAGATGCTGGCTCGCACTTTTCACAGTTTTCAGGACTTGGGAATAGGTCAACAGAAAGTGAGTATTCAAAGCTGCTGAACTTGGAATAGGCGAATGGAAATGGAGCGCCGTACTGGTCTCTCTGTTGGCTGACCTTATTTATAGCGATGGTAAAAGCTGGCTCCACCTCAGCCTCTTTGTCTTCCTGCTGGTGGTAACAGATGAGGTTTGGCCCCCTCAGGACACCATATATGTTTGTCCAAATCTGAGGATCCTCTCCAAGCTGCAATGAGAGACAGGCAGAGGAAGAGAATGAAATGGCCAGAGAGTGCAGAGGGAAAGGAAAGAACAGTTGACGCAATGAGGTAAAATGAATGACCTGAAATAAGGCCCTTCAGGACAGAACTCCCTACACACCTTGACCTTCAGACTGCCACTCATCATCTCCTGAGTCATACAGGCAGGCTGTGCTGCCAGACGGCAACACACACTCCCATAGAGAGGCAGCCAATAAGAGCTCTCCTCTGGAACACAGAGAGATTAACCATGCATACCACACTTTTATATGTTGAAGTGATACCCATTCCCAAGACTTACTCATTGTTCATGTACTATGAAAACTATGAAAAGTAACTTTGGTTTACGGTTTACATTTACTTGTACTGTACTGATACTAGAAGAAGAGGGATTATGACAGGCAGAGCAGAGAAGAGAAGAGAAGGAGGAGAGGAGCGGTTGCTCACCGCTTCCGCAGATGGACAGGTCGTGGGTTCGGAAACTGTCCCGAACGTGCGCCAGGGTCAAAGACGTGTGTGCCAGCAGATGATACTTGGGTCCCCTGCAGCACAAGGAGTGTGTGGATAATCAGAGAGGGCCTTTACCTTACAGGTAACCGCAGGTTTCTCTGCACGAGTACACTGGCTGTATATATAAAAAGACTGGAAATGGGAGGGCTACAATTTAAGTATGGGTTCTGTATCTCAGTAGGCATACCAGTGCAGTGTGTGATTCTGGGCTCCAGGATTTGATTGTCAGAGTGCATGTGTCTGTGCGTTGAAATGTGTGTCTGCATGCTTACGGGGATTTGTGTGTGAGTTGGGGGGAAATACGTGTCTATGTGTACGTGAGCGTCCAGCACTCACAGGACAGAGGGAGAGGGCAGGAGCAGAGGGGATCCTCCTCCATTAGACACAGGGCTGCCGGGCTCCAGCGACGCCCGAACCTTCTTCCCCGAGGCGCGGCCCAGGGAGCTGCTCAGCTTGCTGGCCAGTTTCCGGGGAGCATTCCCCGCTGAAAACTCCTCCTCCGTACAGCAGCTGTACAGCTCCACACGCAGCTCGAACCCGGGGCCGGCGTCATTACTGCACACACACACACACACACACACACACACACAGAGCCACCAATGATGGACAGCTGCAAGACTGACCCAAGCCTGGGTTTTTTAATTCCTCAGGAACTCAAGGAGAAGAGCAGGTAAGCCATGACACTCACAACACAATGGTGTTTTCAAAGCAGATGTCCGTCAGGGTCCGGTCCACCATCACCATGTCTGTGTCGAAGATGTGACCTCCCAGCTGCAGCACACAGAAGACCGCACAGCGATGCAGCTCTGGGGGCGAGGGGGAGAGGGAACAAAACCGTCTCACCTGCAGTTTTACACACGCGAAAATATCAAACAAGTGAGAGATGTGTATTATATTACGTTATTGGCATTTGGCAGACGCTCTTATCCAGAGCGACGTACAGTTGACTAGACTAAGCAGGAGACAATCCTCCCCTGGAGCAATGCGGGGTTAAGGGCCTTGCTCAAGGGCTGTGCGGATCTTATTGTGGCTACACCGGGATTAGAACAATTGCGTGTCCCAGTCATTTACCTTCACCACTACACTACAGGCCGCCGTGTATGAAAGCATCCTCCTTTGTAAATGTGAGTGTGTATGTGTGTGTTGGGGGGTCTCAATATACACAATGTATACTACGGACAAAATGCTCAGGTCTGTGTAGGAGCTGTGTGCTAGAGTCTAGTACTGTTCTAAAGGACTTATTTCAGCTATTTCAGGATTTGTCCCTGAAAGTTTCTGACATGGAAATTACTACAAACAAGCTTTTCACCAGGGAATAACTCCATCCATGTTTCACATGCCTGAGTGGAGGGGTAACATTCTCTGTGTGATAGGGCATTTTTACAAAAACATGATTAATGCAAATACTGACATTTCAAAATTAAACAGGGCATCCATGAAGATTAGCGGTTAATTAAGATTAAGATTAATGGTCCAATGCAATTTTACACCCTGAATTAGAAGTTGGCTCTACAATGAGATTAGCTACAAGGTAGTGTGCACACTGAGGGTATCTTTGCTAACACCTCTCCCAGAGTAATGAGCTTTGTAGGCAGGTACATTTTAGTTTTGTTTAGATTTGGTTAGCGTGGAAGAAAAACCTTTTTTTTGTTAATACTGCACCGCTTCTGATTCTGATTCTGATATAAGTAATCCGGTGTAATTGTGGTATACTGTCGGGTACCACACAAATGGTATATGTCTCTCTGGCTATTACAGTACACATGTGTATTGCTTTCCTAAACCTTTTCCTTGTTTTTGTGTCCTTGTACAAACAATTACCACATATAATTTCAATCATGCAGAAAGCGTGGTTTTGACTATGCACAGCTAACCGTGGTGCATTATTCATTATCCCAGTCTTGTCATGTTCTTCCTGAGACGGACCCGCCCGGGGCTGCTTCAGTGTGTAGTGTGGCTAAGGGGGGATTACTGGGGCTCTCACCTCCTTTGTTCTTGAAGTATTCTGTGTCTTTCCACATGAGAGGGATACGCAGGTCTGCAGGGGAAATGGCAGTGTGTCAGAGAGGTTCTCCAAAGGTGCTGCCACAACCAACAGTGTTTACTGCAGAGTGTGACAGGGCACATACACACACCGCACCCGCACACACACACACACAGAAAATACACCGCATGCGGTTTGCACCCTAATCACTTCACCTACACCCTAACAACACACCTCCAACCCCCCCCCACACACACACACATACAGCAGGTATAGTACAATGACAAAAACATATTTGATAAAATCAGTTTATCTCTTTAGCAGTTTTCTTTCTTTGGAAGAATGTGTGCGTGTGTGTGTGTGTGTGTGTGTGTGTGTGGAAGACTGAGGTCTCACTATATCGTTGCCTCACCTCCTAACCTCCGTCTAACTGTGACTGTGTCTAGATTACCCTCACCTCCAAGCTAAAAGCAGGCAGTTCATTATTATCCTGTAATGGCCTGATCACCACAGTCCACCCCAGGCCATTATTCTCTGAGACAGGCGCTGACTGACTACATTTCAAATTACACTGTTTAGATATAGCCTATTTTAGACCCTTTGACCTGCGCTTCAAATTGGGTAAATGCACTTCAAATTGTGCTACAATACATGGGTACCTGTGCTCTTGTTCTTACCAGATATGGCCACTTTTCCCTTGCAGGGTAGCCTGTCGTCTAGCAGACTGGAATCAGAGGGCCTGTAACAGAGAGTCACTGTGTGTTACCCCCAATCACACACAGGGCGTCCCCCTCACTGTCCCCCCTCCACTCCACAAGCAACCCCACACTGCAGACCCTGCCCTCCACTACCCCACCCTCCACCCACCCCACACACCGCACACCCTGCTCCTCTCTGACCTGCGCGCCACTCTCTGCATGACCTGCGCCTCCTTCATCCTCTGCAGCTCTGACATGTAGGCCAGGATGCGGGCGTTGCAGGTGAGCAGGCTCTTGGCTGCCTCCAGGGCCTGGTCCTTCTGGGTGCAGGCGGCCAGCAGCCTGCAGGTGCCATCCCGCATGCGGATCTCATGGTCAATCTTCTTCTGGATATCGCTGTCCTGTGGAGAGGCAGAGCCGGGGCATGTGGGTAAAGGGGCGGCGTTCTCAGCTGCAAACAATGGTGCAGTCGAGGCATACATTCCCAGCACCTCGACACGGCTTCCAAGCCTGCGAATTGGCTTCTTCTACTATTATTCTTATTCGCTGCTTATTTTGGTAAGTTATCACACAGAATAATCTGTTCTGGTATCTAATGGCAGGTTCTAAACAGAAAGCATTTTGAAGCATTTGGTGTGAGGTATTAAAATAGAGTGCAACAAGGCAAAAACAACAAGGATTCTGTTTGCTTCAGTTGTCTCTCTGTGCACAGACAAGTGAATTCTGAACTCTCCAGTAAGTAAGAATGCTGCCCTCAAGTACTGTAAAGGAAATCCAAGTGTCATCTATGGGATTTGGAGAGTGATTAAAAACCATTTGAAAACCAAGAAAACCCCGCTTAATCACTCTAATTTACACTGTACTGTCCAGCTGCACACATTTAGCAATCAGAGCACCCCCCATATGCCACATGGTAATGAGACATAAATACACCAGAAAGACACTTAATTTAGCCATGGGCCTGGATATGAATAAGTGCTAAGATACATAAATAACAATAGCATTCACATTGTACCTGGAGCATAGAAAGTTACACAAAGTTCAGCAATGGGAACAGTAAATCCACACAAAAGCTATTCTTACTCCTATTCTTAGTTCGATATGCAGAATCCTCAGACAGACTGGGCAGCACTTAAGGGTTATATCTGAAGGCTTCTTTTCTTCCTGCTGATACCGCACCCTAATACTCCAGAGTGGGCCACTCCAGGCACTCCCTACGTGTGCGTGAATTCCCCCCCGACCTTTCCTGCAGCAGGTCATAACATTTCCCCAGGGTACACGCCACATTGCCACCGGCAGCTCGAGCTTGGGTGGGCAGGAGGAGAGGGGGGGCACTACCCTGGCATAGCCGCACCCAGGTAAGGGCATCCGCCTCCTGAAAACAGCCCAGGCCAGGGACATATAAGTATCTCCCTCTGTGGTGGGGGCGAGGGTGTGAGATTGAGGGGGAAGTGGCGCTTGGCTTCCAGCCAGCAGAGAGGTTCCATGCTGGGCAGTGTCTGCGTAAACAGGGCTCCAGACAAGACCCCCGACAGCTCAGAACAGCTCGCAAAAGGGTGGTCTGCCCTGAGGGGGTAACTTATTACACTTCTGGAGTTTTATTACTTGTGTATGTTTTCATCTGTGTATATTATGTGCCCATTTTTCACATTCCAGTGATGCTATATTATATAATGCAGACGGTACAATCAATCAGAAAACATGACAAATAGAGCATCAGAATCCAGTTTCATTAAACCAACATTCAGTAACTTAAAAATCTAGGCCCTTTGGCTGCAAACGAGTCGTCATAGGAACAACAGCTTCACTCACTCTTTCACTGACTGAGTGAACAAGTCCCTCAAAGCAATAAAAGTACCTTTTTTACCACTATCCTGTGGAGTGATATAGCCTATTTTAAGCCATAAACAGCACCTGCTTAATCTTGTTAAAAGTTTACGGCTACTCTTAAAAAAACACTTTTATTGTAATTACCATGTCTCGATTACTCCAGGCTTTACTGGTCATTAACATATTTTCAAGAATCACCCAGAAGGTATGTTCTTAGAAAGCTGGACATATCCATTAAAATATTATACAGATCCCAGCTGCATTTTTGTACAAGGGATTTGGAAACGGATGTCCTAATCATTTGTTTATGTTGTTGAATTCTTCCATGCCAGGCTTTTCTGCCAAGTCAGTGAACTTTCACCTGGTGCTGCCTATGTGATTGGATCAAGCCCTGAGTTTTGTCTCAACTTAACCTTATGACACAGTAGTTGTTGCCTAGAGACCTGTGGCTAGTACTATGCTAAACTCTAATGTTGATGCCTTCCTGTGCTATAAACTAGACTTCCTGCCTGTTGAATGGGCTACTGCCAGGAGCCAAGGAAGAAAGGGATACGGGAGGGAGGGAGGGAGGGATGGAGGGAGGGAGGGAGAGACCAAAGCTGGCAGAGCAACGGCAACAGACGGGAGGGGTACTGAGAGGAACGGGGACTTTAAGGAAACTGGGACAGAACAGCAAATAGGCCAATAACAATGCACTAGTGAGTGTGCGTGTTAAGGCATGAGTACGTGGGAGGCAGAGAAGAAAAACAGAGAAGCAGGTGACGTGAACCGGGATAAAAAGGCACAGTGAAGAATCACATAAAAACTTTGATCATGAGAGCGGGAGCATACAGGAAAAAGCTGCATGGAGAGGTGAAGGCCTCTCTGAGATGTTGTGGGGAGGTGGGTGGAGGCCTGCAGAGGAGACAGCCTGACAGAAACCCCACCCCTGACTGTGGCCTTCATCTGTAACCACAACATTCACATGAAACCCCCACTCCTGACTGTGGCCTTCATCTGTAACCACAACATTCACATGAAACCCCCGCCCCTGACTGTGGCCTTCATCTGTAACCACAACATTCACATGAAACCCCCACTCCTGACTGTGGCCTTCATCTGTAACCACAACATTCACATGAAACCTCCACCCCTGACTGTAGCCTTCATCTGTAACCACAACATTCACATGAAACCCCCACCCCTGACTGTGGCCTTCATCTGTAACCACAACATTCACATGAAACCCCCACCCCTGACTGTGGCCTTCATCTGTAACCACAACATTCACATGAAACCCCCACTCCTGACTGTGGCCTTCATCTGTAACCACAACATTCACATGAAACCTCCACCCCTGACTGTAGCCTTCATCTGTAACCACAACATTCACATGAAACCTCCACCCCTGACTGTAGCCTTCATCTGTAACCACAACATTCACATGAAACCCCCACCCCTGACTGTGGCCTTCATCTGTAACCACAACATTCACATGAAACCCCCACCTCACCAAGACACAATGAAGGATATTTTACAATTCTACATCAGTCTCAGATTCACTGCTGGCTTCACAATGGCTGCTGTATGGGGCATTGACGGGTTTGCGATTTACAGTACAATGCACTTCCAGTAACTCCGAAGAAGCACACAGTGATGTTTTGTCACTACACTAGGCGCTGCAAAGCTGGCAACTAATCATTAAGTTCTGTTAGTATCTAAAATTAAAGTGTCTGGGCCGAATGACAAATTAAAATCATACAATACAATTTGAATAATAAATATGCATATATGTGGCATGTTAAAACTATTGTATCAACAGATTAAACAGCCAGATGTAGCCTACTAAATTACAAAAATAGCAAAAATCTTTTTTTAAACTAATCTGACAGAAATACCAGATTCATACTAATTCAAAGCTCTGGACATTCTCTTTTCAACTCTACAATTACCATTCACAATTTAGACACTTGGCATCTGTTTTAGCCAAAGTGACTTCAAAAAAGAGCATTTCACATGGTAAACAAACACTAATAGAGCTACAGTAGAGACAGGCAATGTTACAATCGTTTTTGTGTGCCACCCTCAAGGTGCATGGCTGAAGACCTGTGAACTCTATCACACAAAAAATATATCAAATGTCACCTGATGCATCTGCAGTACTGATCTCATATTCAAAATTCAAGTCATTCCTAGAGACACACTGCACTAAACCATCCATACAGAAAGAACAGTATGGATTAACTTTCATAGCTAGATGTTTTCCTCAGATACACAAATCCTGCATGTCCACATTGCTGCAATTCCTTTTCCAAGATAAGAATTTAAGTTTTAAACCTCTGCTTTACAACTGGTGAGCTCTGCAGATCACAATGCACTTAATGGAATATGGGAGATATATTGGCATCTGAAAACTAGGCTTAGATTATCCTGAAGTTACACCTCACAGACAGACGTTTTAGATCAGATCACTGCTGAGTAACTGTAGTGATGTACGTAGCTAGACACCCAGAGCACAAATGGCACCCCCACTACATAATAAACCCACAGCATAGGGATGCCTCTAGATTAGATGTCTGCCACAATACGTGATGCAATAAAAAAAGATAGAAACAACCGCGCAGTCCTGCTGAAAATGTAATTTCATTTTGGATTTGTTAACTGTGATAAATTACTTGTGTAAAAGGAAAAGCCCCGGGGCTGTATTTTTTTAATTAAAGGAATACATAAAGCTTTTATTCATGGATTCATAATGGAAATAACCTACCACCCAGTATAATCATCTGGAGTAGCAGTATACTGTAGAACAGGGCCATTCTGTGTCAACTCAAATCAAGTGCACCGCGGCATCTCTTCAATTTCTTTCATTTTTTCTGTGGTGTCAGGCAGTGATTTTTGCTTCATATGCTGCTTTGTTTCTAGATTTTGGTGCCTACCACCACACAAAAAAAGTAAATAAATTGATACTGCACTGCATTTAATTTTAGCTGACCAAATAGCCCATTTGGCTTTAGCCTGAGTAATACAGAATTCCTGGGATAGGAGAGCCCCAGGGTACGCTCCTTACACCTTCCCCCAGAGGTTCAGGATCACGCTGGAACAGTATTGCCCGGAGACTACGCTGCCTTGTGCTCCTTAATCTTGTTTTTGAACTAGGATAAAATGAGCTGCGGTAATACGATCAGCCGATGCACTGTAGTACACCCCATGCTCACGAGACGAACTGCTCCAAATCCACTACTGCCCAGAGCTCCGCTATGTCAGAGGATAAAAATATAAATGCGGCCATGGTGTCATACGCTGAGCCTCCTGAAGGCCAGGCCAGTATAAACATTCAAATCAATAAGCAATAAGGGGTTATAACTGAGGCCTTAAGGTCGGACACCACTTCCACCAGAGAAGACACTCACTCAGAGTGCAAACTCATGCTCTGTTGCAAAAGTATCTCAAAAAAGTGGCAAATGCTGGCAGACCATCAGCTCGGAAGACAATGAATATAATTTATATGGATGAACGAGGGTGGCACGGATGGTGCAGTGGGTAGCACTGCCGCCTCACAGCAAGGAGGTCCTGGGTTTGAATCCCTGTCGGCCGGGGCCTCTCTGTGCGGAGCTTGTTCTCCCCATGTCTGCGTGGGTTTCCTCCGGGTACTCCGGTTTCCTCCCACAGTCCAAAGACATGCACGTTAGGCTGATTGGAGAGTCTAAATTGCCCGTAGGTATGAGTGTGTGAGTGAATGGTGTGTGTGCCCTGCGATGGACTGGCGACCTGTCCAGGGTGTATTCCTGCCTTTCGCCCAATGTATGCTGGGATAGGCTCCAGCCCCCTGCGACCCTGATCAGGATAAGCGGGTTCAGATAATGGATGGATGGATGGATGGATGAACGAGGGTGGCACGGATGGTGCAGTGGGTAGCACTGCCGCCTCACAGCAAGGAGGTCCTGGGTTTGAATCCCTGTCGGCCGGGGCCTCTCTGTGCGGAGCTTGTTCTCCCCATGTCTGCGTGGGTTTCCTCCGGGTACTCCGGTTTCCTCCCACAGTCCAAAGACATGCAGGTTAGGCTGATTGGAGAGTCTAAATTGCCCATAGGTATGAGTGTGTGAGTGAATGGTGTGTGCGCCCTGTGATGGACTGGCGACCTGTCCAGGGTGTATTCCTGCCTTTCAGCCAATGTATGCTGGGATAGGCTCCAGCCCCCCTGCGACCCTGTTCAGGATAAGCGGGTTAAGATAATGGATGGATGGATGGATGGATAAATGAGGGTGAGCTCTCTGTGTTACCATAACCTTACAATTGCTTTCTTGCTTTCTAAGAAGCCATTCCAATTAACCAAGTTGCGTTATTTGGTACAACCTTCTCAATATGATATACGTATTATTCAACAGGTTGAGCTTGGTTTGACTGTTACAAGGGCACTAGCACTAAGAAATCTGGAACAGATGCTCACGACAAACACTGTGGCTTCCTGGGTGGCCCCTCAAATTTTCACCTGGTAGACAAAAAAACCCAGTACCTAGATTACTGTGTAGATCTGTAGGCTGGGAAGGCAGGGAATGTATTAAGATGCATTATTTATACCACCGCAACACTACCTTATTTAGAAGACAGATGTGGCTTGCTATGGAAAGAATTCTGCAGAAGAGCAATCAAAACAAACTATGAAATATATGGGTCTGTGGAGCACACCACAGCACACTGGAGACCAACAGGTTTTAACAATGACCTACTTGGGGCCTACTCTGGGACTCAAAGCAACAGAGCGGGGGTATATCATTTTAAAAGTACAGATGAAAAAACCCACGCTTGTCCAAAGCGCATTTTTAAATCACATGGAAATACATAAGAGCATAAGAGCCCCCCTTGCCCCCTTGATAAGAAAACTGCTGTTATACATGTGCATGAGATGTCCTTTATTGCCCAGCTGTGTAGATAGATCAGACATCGAACAGGACTCATTCGGAGTATCCCTGCATAAGGGAGCTTGCTGCATAAACAATGTAAAATGGACCTTCTAGAGAGGTCATGAGTAACAGCATGGTAACAGTGGCTGATAATAACAGCAACACAGAGAGAATCACCATGAGAGCATCACCATGCTGATGATGCTCTAGCCCTCTGGCAGAGCCAGGCTGGTGCCAGAGTTACAGCCTACTTAACCACAGCTGACAAGAGATGGTGAGAGAGCCAAGAGATGCTTGTCTACCTCGATGGAGCATGGGAATTTCAAAGAAATGAAACAAATGGTTAACTTGGAAATTGTCTTCTAACGTTTATATTCCGAGCTTGTGTTGAACATCTCGCCAACCCCTAAAATATGGATTTATGATGCTGTGAAAAACACAGGCTACAGAGGCGAACTCAAAAAGGCCCTCTTCTCTTCCACCACAAAAATGTGCCGTAAACAATTGTGTCTCTTCCCTTCTCCACTCATAGCCTGCTAATCCCATCCCAGAATCCTCTGGGCCTCAGAGCATGGAACAGGGTATTGGAAGAAAAAGAGAAAGAAAGGCATTTAGTGAAGGACAAGGAAGGATAGACTTACATGAAGGGAGAATGAAAAAAGATTATCTGCCATAATCCTTTATAAACAGTCAAAGAAAAGCAGAGGCTAGCTTCGACCACCCACCCCTTGTAGCTATTTTCAAATAATAATACCACTACAAATACAGCAGACAAAGCTCTATAAAGCTGTTTTACAGGCTGGAACAAATAGGTTACAGCAGTTTAAATTAGAGGCCACAGTGTTACTAGCCTATAAAGGAAAGTACATTCCCTTGTGTACTGTTAACAATAGATTACAACTCCAGAGTCACACATAACCTGAATACCAGTTTAATTCACATTCTGACCACTGGAGCAGCCAGCTGACCCTGACTGCTGTACTGCCCTCACTCCTCCTGAAGCATCGCGAAATGCATGCAACATACACTCGCCGAGCATGTTTTACATATTTATTAGACTTATTTTTTAGACTTCTACTGCTCTTGCCTCTCCACTGAAGAGTTATGATGTGTTGTGTGTTCAGAGATGCTCTTCTGCATACCACTGTTGTAATGTGTGGTTATTTGCATTTCTGTCACATTCCTGTCAGCTTTGACTAGTCTGGCCATTCTCCTCTGACACTTCTCATTAACAAGGCATTTCTGTCCATTTTTGGGGGGTTTTTAGCACTTTTCTTTGCAAAGTCTAGAGACTTGTGTGCTTGAAAATCCCAGGAGATCAGCCGTTTCTGAGACACTCAAACCACCGTCTGCCACCAACAATCATTCCATGGTCAAAGTCACTTAGATCACATTTGTTCCCCATTCTGATGGTGGATGTGAACATTAACTGAATGTTAGATAATCGCATTAATAAGTAGGTGTAATAAAATGTAAAAAATCCTAATAAAGTGCTCGGTGAGTGTATCATACAGAACCACACAGTTAATGGCAATAGCACTGGTGTAATCTGTAAGTAATCGAGTGCTTAATTTAGGTAAAAGGTATACAAGATTTAAGTTATTCATGACCCTTTCACAATAATGGTTGTGAAGAGCATTTTTGGACTGTGTTCTTCAGTGGGTAATGCGGACAGTGCTAATCCAGGAAACTGACCTGAAGAAACAGTATCTGGGAGATTGAGGAGTTTGATCAAGCTGGAGCCGAAATGGAGCATTATAATATAGCAATGAACATTATGTCTGCCTGTCACAGTAATCAACCTAGTATTATACAAATACTTTCTTACTGTACCAGCTACAGAGAGCCAGACAGTTATAGGAGTATGCCAGAATTAGCATACAAATGGTTACTGTGACTTATTATTCAGTACTTCAGACAATTAAAAAGCACACAAGGTACATGATAAGCATGCATAGCACATCATTGACAGCCCTTGATGTAAAACAAATAAAAATAAGTGATTTGGCTGTGATCTGTAATCACACATACCAAAGCAAGGTTCATTCACTGCCAGTAAAACAAAGTGTGATATCTTACACTAGTACTCGCAGGACCAAGTTGAATCCAGCCTTGCCTGGTACCACAGTGAAATAATCAGTCTACTACAGTTTAAACCCTCTGTGCTGGTCTCATTTAAAATCCCTGCACATGTTCAGACGAAGGCAGCCTGGTTAAACCAAAAAAACACACAAGTATGAGTCCTACAGGTCAGAAGTAAATGGGAGGAATTGGTCTGCTTTGATTGAAACTGGCTAGTCATGCCAGGGAATGAGTGTGATGTCATTGAGAACACAGGGAAGTTCACTGCAATGAGAAACGGCAAAGGACAGACCAAGGACAGACCAGGGACCCCCCCCCCCAGTCCCCAGTCCTGTGTAGATTCTCCCATAGTCCTGTGTAGTTTCTCCCATAGTCATGTGTAGATTCTCCCTCCCACTCACACCATAATGTCAGATGTACAGGATTTTTCATGGAAGTAAGGCTGGGAATAAAGCTATGGACAAAGCTCCATTCAATTAACTAGCCCCATAGCAATGTTCAAATAGCAAACTAATGCGCTAGCCTGGAAGAAATGACCACAGAGCCGTCATGTGGCCAGTGACTCATTCTGGGTTTGAAGTGGGAAAAGTTGATTCTGAAATGGACACTGCAATCGCAACAGGCTATAAGGAACACTGCACTGGCTTAGGTTCCTTGACCATAACCAAAGGTTGAGCTGAATTTATCTTGCTTACAAATTCACAACAAAAACAAACATTGGGTTAATAATGGACGCTCACCTAAAGCTGACAATCACATAAAAACAACTCATCTATTGATTTAAGTGAAGCTGCATGTAACTATACTATAATAAGACAAAATGTACCATATCAGTCTAAAAGAAAATTGATCACACAACTCATTCATCACAGGTTCTGACAAAATCACATGTGGTTAAAGCAAATACCCTGGGATATTTGCAAAGCACAAGCTGCTTGTTGAGTTACAAGTGGCTTAGCTTTACAATTCTACAGTCAGACTGAAACGTTCCTTGGCTGAATAAACGCAAAGCGGCTTTCTGGGGATTGCGCAACACCCCTAGTTACTAGATCCCTTTGTGAAGCACGGAACCCCCTCCATCATCCCCTCACAATAACCAGGATTCCAAAAGTCGGTAGCTAATTCCTTATCCAATTATCACATTTTATATTTTTTGAAGCAAGTAGCTTTGGCACACTAACTATTTTTCCCCCAGTTCCTTGGACTATTGTTCCGCTGGTTTACCTATCATATCCTCGCGTAGGCTCGGCTAGGGTTAACACTCCGGGGAGTTAGGAATTCCCTATTTTGGTTTCACGTGGATATCAGCATTATTCTACTGAATTTATTAGTCTATAGGAATATCATTTTAACACGCAAATCCCTTCATATCTAAGAAAGCCAAGGCACCCTCCATTAAATGTGTACGGGTTTGGCTAACGGTGCTGAGTTGGCTGCACCTGACACACATTTCAACTCCTCTAGGACACTATAAAACACACGATAAACCACTGCCTATAATGCACCCGCGACGCCCGACGTCAGACGAACGACGACGTTGCAAAGACGATCGGGTCATAAAATTAAACTAAACTCTCATACTTACTTGGTCATCCTTGAAGTTCATGTTTGCGAAGACTCTGGGATCCTATTGAAAATGACCAGCAACGAGAATATATTACTGAGTGCAGCAGCTTAATGTCCACTCCCCACCACTCCTGACTTGCTGATGCTTACAAGTACGACAACAAGCCGGTTTCACACGTGGGCGTCAGTGTTTCCGCTGGATGTGTCAGTTGTGCTGGAATAATAATGCATTGAGAATCAAGCAGAAGACTGTCGCGGCAGTGGGTTATTCTAGTGTGTAGGCTAACATTTCGTCGCAGATTGCATAAAATATGTAATAGAAATATATATATTTTTTATATTATTAGTTTTAACGAGGGCTTGCTCCCTCCACCTGTAGGGAATTAGGTATTCGCACGATTTGCCGGCGAAATGCAGTAACTTTTTGGACCGTGCTTTTACAGTCTTAGAACGTGGCGCCAGGAAAAAAACACATATTTTAATGGAAAATACAGAAGTTGAATTGTATTTGTCAACCATCATATCCTTGCTTGGCGGTTCCGTATGATATAGCTGGCTACACATTTAGGCAATACTAGGCTAAAGGTGCAGATTCAGAGAAGACTCGAGGGGAATATGTTGGCTTGTTTAGGCAAACAAACAAAAAAACTGTCTATTGATTACATTTCTCGCTTTATTTTTATTTCTCTCCGTCATTATTCATTCATTTTTATTTAAAAAAATAGGTTTATAAAATTTCCGCTCTTGTGTTGCTTGCATAGACTTATAGGCCATATGCAGCAGTATTTGTGAATGCACAGAAAATATGAGATATACAGATATTCTGTCTTCCACAAATGTACTAGTGATATTCAGTTAGATTATTGGAAAAAGTAAGCATGAAGCGGAAATGAAACAGCAGATGCATTTTTATCTATTTCTCGACACATTGGCCGATGTATGTATTAACAGTGCAAGAAAAAGGAATACGAACAGACTATCCAAGAGCAATGTGACCAGTCTCAGCTCCAGAATCCAAGTTAAATCGATGTGGCTGGGATGGGTCCTGGCAAGTCAGAATACAACACAAAGTAACATCCATGCATCTGTGCATTTGTCTGCTGTAGCCTTCTGCAAAAGGGCCAGCCTGGATGTCTTGGATGTCTCTTTTTCTACACAGCCAGCAACAGCGACAGACTGTTAGAAATAGCTCATTATTGGAAAACAGTTGGTATCATGAATTTACCCTGCTGAGCAGCATAAATGCCATCATCCATCACTACCAATTTAAATAAAATACACTTTAATAGGGTTTACCGGCATTAAAAAGGGCCAAAAATGAATGGTTGGCATATCTCTTAGGATTGTTCAGATGCAGTTGTATCCTCTGAACTCTGAACCTTGAGAGCTGGGACAGACAATATACTCCTAATAAAATGTGAGTTTCCTACCCTCTTTGTGTCCCCACTATCAAACTTAGACCTTATAAGGAAAACTCCATTCCATGGAAGAACCAACAGGGAATCAGCTAAATGGTGAGATTACGGTAGTACTGCAAGAAGATGTAGGCCTACTGATTGTAAATAATCCATACTGGTGAGTGGCATCTGGACTGCCAGACTTGCCTTGTCCATAAAGGAGCCAAATTCTTTAAGGCAGGAAAAGTCTGGCAGAATGAAAATGCCTATAGTTTGTCTTTTGGTACCAACATAGGGTGGAAATTAACTGCCCAATACAGTAATGACTGGTCACAGCTGGTGGTTGGAGCCAGTGATTGAAAGTAGCTACTTGTGTCCCTGTTGAGCAACCTTTTTCATTCAGTATGGCAGAAAGCTGGCTCAACCTTTATCAAAGTGATGACAAGGTTAAATAACCCTACGGTGTGCCTACAGCAAGGCCAACGAGGTGGATTTCTCTTCCTCTATGCCTTAGCGAGGATAAGCCTTCATCCCAATGCCAAAAACAAATTAACTGCAAAGACCAAGTTATCTCAGCCTGAGACAATGGGGCTCATGTCAGAGTTGCACATGAGGGAAAAGCTGTTCGTGCAGCTACAGCATGAATCCAGTATCTAAAGCCAGCTGTCCAGGGGATCATGGCAGACTGGCTTGATGACAGTAGATTGTTGAGAGTGAGTTTAAAGAAGGCACTTCTGTCCCTCAACACTGCACAAAACCAAACCCCCCCAGAGCTTGCCAGTGTCATTACAGTAGTGAAATTGGGACTGCCTCCCTCTTACTGCTGTGGTAAGCATAACATTGCCTTAAGACACATGAAAGAAATTAAGTTATTCTCATGAATGCTTGGGAATGCAAGGCATTTCCCAGATGATGCGAGTTGTAAATACTGAAGGCTTCACAGATGGATCACAAACAAGGCTACGTCCTGCAGCAGGAATTTCATGCGTTCAATGGCTCACTGCCTACTTTGGGATGTAGCACAAAGAATATGGATGTGCATACATAAACATTGGTGTGACTTATTTTCATAAAATATGTGCATGTTAAATCTAAACTGAAGTTTGTACATTTCTCTTGTATCAATATATTGCCATTACATCTGCTTTGACACAAAATCAAAGTATATTAAGCTCAAATAAACAGGACTAATACCATACACTGAACCAAAATAAACCATATTTTAAATAACAGTTCCATGTATATTCTTGGGTGAGCCAAGACTATACAATAAAAACACTACTGTTACATTTCACCTCAGTCAATTACCAAGGGCTATAAAAAGCACTGCATTTCTGTTAAAATACGCCTTTTCCATTAGCGTGTTATGCAGCAACTATGTGGTCTCAGCTATAGAGAGTAACAGTAACTCAAGAACCTTGTTCTAGTCTCCCAGTGTGGAGCAGACTGTTATTCATGTAAAACTGAGCCTCTTGCTGTTTTATGAACTGGCATCACTCCCGCCTGATCCTACAGTAACACGATTCAATTATACACCCTGGCAGGCTGACAGACACAGACCACCACATTCCTGGAACACCCTTTAAAATAAGCGCTGTCTGTTGATTTCCTCAGGTATCATATCCAGATTTCTCTTACAGCAAGTGCAGTGACATTGGCCATACACAGTGTGGTTTATATTTGATGAGAGCATGTTTCTTCTACGTTTGTTATTTGTGTCTTCCCCCTTGGCTTCCTTTTTTCTGGAGTTGGAGCAGCTGACGGGCGCTGTCGAGTGAAAGCAGGCATTTGAAAATTACAGGCCTAGCTTTCCCACCCTACTGCAGGCTTCCTGAAGACCAGGGCAATTATGGCCATATATGCACCTCAGAGCCTATAAACAAAGCCAAGACAGCACCCTAACCAAGATCCTGTGACATTTCCATCACAGCACAGCCACGGTACACACAGTCCAGATTTAATGCAGCCCATAAAGAACTACTGTATCAGTATAAATAAAGCCTGGAAACAAATACCCCTGCACAGCTTCAATAAACTGTTTAAAGAAATGGCTCAAGAGTCCCCTGGTGGCAGGGCTGCAAGCTGAGCAGTTTTACAACCATGTTAATGTCGTCACTCATATTTCCATGAATACAAGTTAGTGTGTTTCCAGCACTGTTGTTGAACGTATCAGATGTGGTTCTCTGAAAGGGTAACTGGGCTCCCTTCTCTTCAGAAGTACACTCTTAACACATCTAAAAGCTGTATCTAATAGGGCGGTCTTTTCTGCTTGTAAAATGTGTACTTTCCTCTGAATGGCGCATGTTTGCGTGAGGAGCCCAGGGCGTGTTTGAGCAGCAGAGCGAGACTATGTGGCTTCAAGGTGCTGAGACGTCTCTGCCAGGAGCCTGGGTGCTGTTTTCCAAAGGAAGCTGGCCAGGGCTTCGGCATTTCACTGGCTGGGTGTGCACACTGTGGCCATTCAGCCCAGCTGCGTACCACAGCAGGATGTGTGTATGTGCGCGTGCGTGCCTGCGTGTGTGCATGTGCATGTGTGCGTGTAAGTGTGTGTGCGTGTGAATGTCTGTGGGGTGGGACACAGTCCAGTCAACAAACAACACAGAGTGCCCATTCTCTTGTGCACCATGCCCAGATCTGGCCGTCTGTGGGAAAGGTCTGATTGAAGCAAACCATCAAAATAAAACACAACACATTCAAAGAAACATACATTTACAAATGGGACTACAACCGAGACAAATTTACCTCTATATACAAATAGTACAGAACAAACCAGCGCACACACAAAAATGTAGGCTGCATATGATCACACAGCTCACTTGCAAGGACTTGACGGGTTTGCTTCTCACATTCCACCATACTGCTCCAGAGAGTCATGTCTGCACAGTGTACCGTAACCCAAGACTGTCGTGAGAAGACGAGGAGCAAAAAAAACAGCCGAATCAACAAGGTAGAAGGAAATGTGATTTCTCTGTGGATAAATAAGTTGCTGCGCACTGCATTTTCAGAGCTTCTCCAACTCCTCAGAGACCGAGGGCATCTTCTACATCAGCACTTACAGAGGGGAATAATAAATGAAGTCAGTTCATGACTTTAAAAGGCATCGTCAACAAGCTCAGTTAAAGGACACCGGTGCTGGTAACCTTTTAATGGACAGACCCCCCAGAACACAAGCCTGTCAGTTACCGGAACATAGCCCCCCACGTGCCCCCCACCCAGCACAGAGTATTTATAGCACCAGTCCCAGCTCGGCTGCAATTCAGCCAGGGGTCCTGCAAAGTTCCAGCATGCGGTCGGACAGCTGAGCTTCCCCCATGACTCATCAGTCACGCAGGGACCCAAGGTCAGCGGTGCGGGTCACACACGGCTGGCATCCGCAGGCTGCACCAGTGCCACTCCATCCATTAGCAGGTGCCTCTTTACGCAACATGAATGTCACCAGTCATAGGTTAAGGGCTCCTCGCACCATCCTTAAGTAACAGGGGCAAATCTGACAAGTAGGTTATGTCCACGCCAGAAGGCCAGAGGGAGAGAGAAAGGGAGATCACACTCTGCCAGCCCTCTGTGTCCTGTGACCAGTGCTTAACAAATAAAGGGGACAGAGACTGCATGTGTGGCACATTTGCTCACAAGTCTGCATGGAGCCCGCAGATACGGTGTGGGTGCCAATGATTTCCTGCGAAGGGGAGTAATTAATTTCTTCAAAAGGCTCCTGTCTGGCAACAGTCTGATCCGTATAATCATTCATCAGCCGCTAAAACAGTGCTGCTGCTGCTGCTGCCTGCAGTCCTGCTGGGAGCTATATGCCTCTAACCAGAGACATCACAGCCCTGTAATCCAACTCATCAGCCAACACCCAGCTGTGCCCTCTGACCATCTGCTCAGGAGCACAGCCACAGAAAGCACCAATGCACACAATTCTGAGGCTAGCGTCACTGCGGTGAACTGCCATATTCCTGCAGGAGACAGAGAGAGGACCGAAAATATGGTTATATGGTTAATGCGGAAGTGAATGCCACTTCAGAAGTCCTCGCCACCCTGTTTACGATAAAATAAGATGGCTGATGATTAAGCACTTAGCTAATTGCAGTGAGTGAGTGACCCATTGTGGCTTAACTATACTCCACCCCTGACTCTCACCACAATAAGGGGAAGTGTACAGGAGTTCCCTCTCTAAAATAATTTCCTCATCCAGTTCTTGTGCCTTCAAATCATGGAGGGGCTGATATCACCATGCAGGCTCACTGGGAACCACTTAGTCATCTGTTCCTTCATTTGTTACTCGAAAAAAACATACCCGAGTATGAATATCACATAAGAAACGGCAAAATGCACTTAAATAGCAAAGAAATACAAGCAGACAGAATGTGCACCCGAGAAAAGAGAAACCCCATGAAGCAAGACTTCACCATTCTAAATAGATTCACAACGTGACATAATTTATGGGATACATTCAGGTATCCAGTAATGATGCACACATTTATCTAAATGATAATGGTAAGGAAGGCCATGTCGCCAGACTCTCACAATCAGCCCTGCTTTGCCCTGCACTGTAAACCCCTGCAACACCTTCAGCTGGCTGACGGTCATCACTCCCCAGTACTGTGTTATTTTGGTCACTGAACGACTCCACTCACAGAGGTGGTGTGAAATCGCGTCTCATAATGGACCCTCGTACACGATATAGGTTATTCTTCTGCACAAGGCCTGGGTCAGGCAGCACTTGAAAGTGACCAAGGACAGCTGCCACCAGAGAGGCCTGACACGTTAGCACCCATACGCTGGATTCTCAAAACTGTCCGTTCCAGGAAAGACCGGCCAACTCTCCACCCATCATAAATTCTTCTCTGGAACACTGTGGGATGGTACCATGTGAAGAGATACAATGAGATACTGTTTCCGCCATGGTACCAGAAGGGGAACAGCACAAGCATGAATAAGCAGATTGCATTAAACCCTTAGAGGCATATTCGGCCAGTCGAAGACACAAATGAGCCTTTCAGTCCGTATGGCTTGTGCAGTTGTCAGGGAAAACTGTCCATCTCATATTCCTTGAATATCTGCATTTTCCCTGATTAGAAATGGGTGCACATTATCAAGGTATAGACCAAAGGCATGACTGTACCACAGAGTGACACTGACTTTGAGTAGTAGTAGTAGTTGTAGAGCACCTTTTTGAGGAAAGGTGGACATATGCCTCCCAGCAAAAAAACGTAGCATTTCATTTCAAGGAATATTTCTCCCACTTACCTCCCATTTCTTGGAATCATCAATTGTACGTTCGCTGATTGCCATGGTCAACAAATAACCAGGGTGACCCCTATCACATTCTCACTGATACAAGGCACAGACATCAGTCAGACGGGCTACCTGGTGGCATCAGGATGTGTGATGGCGTAAAGCCTTGCAGTTGGTTCAGAGAACTCTCGCTCTAATGAAAACCAGAACCACAGAGCCCTGCTGGCTTCAGCAGTGTGAAGCAGTGCAGAGTGTAAGGCTGCTATTCTCATTCTCATTCAACTGCACAGTGCATGCAGAACACAGAACAGCTGCACAGCAGACACACTTTCTTAAGCCCTTTGAAATTCTCAAATATTTTAATGGCCATGTGTTAGACTTTTAATTTTATTTCCATGTAGAACAGCCACCCTAATCAAGAATGGCTTCCATAATTGAAAGCTGATTAAAAGTGCTCAGGAATAGAAAAGACACATTTCAAGAAAAAGAATGTGAGAATAAAAAGTCTACCCATTGCACTGGGAATAGATATATTTGATATCACCCCTTTATTAAACAGGAAAACATCTGTTCTTCAATGACCATGTCATTTAATGTGGCCACCCATGTAAATATTGATCGCATTTCAGCATCAGTTTAGCTTAAATTCATCTGGGTCGGGTGTGAATGAACATTTTCACCTCATATTTTCACTAAGTTGCCTTATCTGTTGTTCCTCTTTTACCCAACCCACAGTCCAGGCAGATAACTAATATAATGTCCAAATTAAGTAACTCATTCAGCTAAAGATCTCAACATAACAGAGAAGCAAAGATTACCTGTAAACTCATGGCGATCTGCCGGATGTAGATCATGTTGAGATCCTCCAGGATTCGTATTTTTTCCTCCATTTCTATAAATCTGTACATCCCCTGAGCAGATATGTATTGATCACTTGAAGTTTTGTTTGTCAATAATTCTCCCCTTTTCACAATTTTTGTTATAACATGGGGGAGGATATTTTAGTATTGTACACCAAATACATTCCAAATTCCAGGAGTTAACCAGATCCATCGGAGCGTGGAGAAGCTGTCACAAATTTCCAAAACACTTCAGCGAATTGCAATAATCACGTTCTCGTTTCCATTGGCATCGTTAACAATAAAAATAAAAAACCCGCTGAACATATTTTTCCTTGAGGGTGTCTTGTCATGCGTCTGAAGAACTTCGTTGATGTATTAAAACTTTGCACATACAACGCGCACCGTGCTGATAAAGAGGCGATGGTGACTGTGGTAGTCACACTTTTCCTTATAATCGCTATTTCCCGTTCTCTTTTTATCCAGGCTTGTCGAACACCCACTTGAATCTCGCCCTCGGGCTTTGGTAAAATAAAAGATCCCTTTTGAATGTGGGTTTTCTCTTTGTGCCGTTTCGTGCTGATGTGAAAATCGCCTGTTTGCTCAGACTAGACCTCAACACAATGGGATGTCGCCTCCGCTGCAGCACAACAGCCCCACTGTGGAGTATTGGAGCCGCGGGAACCGGCGTTCAATTAACCCATAAATCTCAAAAACTGCAACCGAGCACGAGTTAGTCAGACTGGAACAATAAAAACGTAATGCAACAGAAAAAAACCCCCAAAAAACCACTGGATATCATAGCTATATAAAATTAACATAAGTGATGGAATGAAACAATATTCCTAGAAAACAGATGATGTCACTTAAGAGACGGTTTGATAACCCTAGGATTAGACTGTTATCAACTCATTCATATCGGCAGCATAATGGGGACTGTTCGTATCACCTGGAGACACAACACGGAACAAACTAAACTACTTATCATCTACAGAAAATATATATACGAAATTAAAGCACATGCGCATTTGAGACTCTCAATTTATTTTCTCTTCTTCTGAAATGGATTTAACTTAATGCACACGCTCTCTTTGTCACATATAATGAATAATTCATGTTGGACCTCAATTTGGGTCAAAGCAAGGATTGTGTGGGTTCAGCACATGCAAATGTATACAATATAACATTCAATGTAGCGTCTGTAATACACTAATTCAATTCAAGAAATGTTTACAAAACGTTTATAAATAATTCAAGGAGTTTGGCAAGTCCAGTTTTCCGCACGCACACATAGTCAGTGATTTATTTCATTTTTGTGACTACTCACGCTGCTAATGTTTCAACTCGAACGTTATTTAGAGAACGCTTCCTTCCATGACACACATACACAATTCATCATCCTTCTCTCTTTTCCAGTATACAGGGTTAGATTATGCCAACAAAAGTCCACCTGCGAACAAAGCTCGCCGTGCTTTTCACTCGTTTTTCCTCATCCCCTGAAAACGATTGTTTACAAACAAAAGCTCTCTTTCCCTCAATGATGTGAAGTTTATTATTCAAAAAGTTATTTCTTCTGCCGTTTAGACGAGTATGGATATGCTGTTCATATGCGTGTCTGTGAATGCCTGATCCTCTTTCCCACACCAAAGAGAACAAACAGCTGAAGTTATTTTCCCTCTTGAACCACACACATAACAGGAAACCATCGTCATTTCGCTCGCACCAGCTAGATACTCGGCAATTAAACTCAATCTGGATCCCAAAACACGATCCATCCCACACCCCACAGCATTTTCACAAAACCTGCCTCCAGATTCCAATGTGAAAGTATACTGTTGGGCCTTCATGTGTAGAATGGAAACAAATATTCTACTCACTGATCACTATGTGTCTTTGGTAACCAATAAAGATAATTTAAATTAAGAATTATATGCCCGTTAGTCACTGACACGTTTTAATACTAATTTCAATGCACACAACTAATTTATGTGCCCATTAAGCAGGAAATGTGCCTTGTTTGGCAATCATTTTAATATAATGCATTTCATGGGCACAACATATGAAGGAGAGAAAGGATTTATGAAATGGCTAAACAATGAAGGGCAAGACTAATTACAAAATTAAATTGCCCAGAAGACCTTGAAAACACCGTTGAGCTTTTCTCAAGGCCCCAAAACCAAATATTAAACAAAAACTGCAGTTATAATTCCAGGAAGCATATTCTTTCATCTCAACCTCAGATTACAATGTTGTCCACAGCAGAGCTGTTATTCTTATCTTGGTTCCTGATGAATGGTTGTACAGCGGTTTCCTATGGGGTGGGACTGTTCTGGAATCAAAGCAGACTACTTCATGCAAACCATCCTGTACGACAGCTAACCCATACTAGACTGTAGTACTCGGTGTCTACAATACGGCACAAGAATGCTTGCAGAAAAATAAAACAGGACACCAGATTAAAAGAGCAAAACTATAATCATGAGATAAATTGCCTGTCCTTCTAGAAGCGTGGTCATGGACAGGGTTGTGGGGTACTGCTCAACACCATCACAGGTTATTGTGGCCTACAGCTTAACGGACAGTAAGCAACACCTCACCAACACATTCCATGCATTACTTGTTTTTTCTCACACAACTAGAATATGAGTAACATTTCCCCCCTTGGTTGTGGAATTTGGATTTATTATAATTGTTCATTATCATCTGTAGCAGCAGCATCCCCCTGCCAGACTGGGGCTTATTATGGAGGATGTGTACACACTCAGGCAACAGGAACGTATGGTTTCCGTGCCAATGAAGCACAGTGAAATTGAATTGTAATCCTAAATCCTATTGTTTACGATTTCTGGGTCACAGAAAGGACAGACAGATCACAGACAGAAGGCAACACCCTGTGGAGTTTTTATCTGTGTCATATTCTGAGGACATTATAAGGCCATTATGTAAGACTTCTTGAAGTATCCACATTCCTGACAATGAGAGAGAGAGACCAGGTTGTGTTGTGTGTGCATATGTGTGCATATGCATCATTGGCCATTCGTTGCAATGAGACTCATGGTGGACTGGCATAGTTTCAATTTGGAAATCTCACTTGAGCCATTTGGAAGGGGCTGAGATATCAGCATGAATGTGGCTGCTGGGTAGCTCACTTGGTAGAAGTGCCGCCTCGGATTGAATCCGACCAGTGCCAACTGTGGCTGGCAGGCCCATTGGGGCTGTGCCTAATTGGCTTTGAGTCGCTCAGGGATATGGGAGTGATACAGTGGGTAGGTACAGCATTGTCCGTTGCTCGAGTAACTCCAGCTGGCCAGCTGGGGGGCCCATGGCCTGCTCGCTCTGCACACGTATGAATGGTTCTCCTCCGCCCCTGCTATGCGCGGCTTGCGACTACGCCTGTTTTGGAGTAGAACCGTTGATCTTTCTGCCCCAAAGCTGGCAGCAGGGGCCACACAGGAGCATACATAGTTTATGAACTGGACATTACAAATGTGGGCGCCACTGGCCAAATTTATATTAAAAAAGAATGCATAAGTGCAAAGAGTCACTGGCTGAGTATGAAGCAGATACAGCACTGTGACAGGCAGAGGCAGTTGAGGTAGAAAATGGACAGAACAGGGCAGGCAACTCCATCTCTGGGACAGGATGGTGAAACACTCCAGTCTGCAGATGGATGAGAGGATTACTGAGTTAATCAACTGGACCAGAGCAATACACGGACAGCTCAGCTAGGTTTATTGGTCCCTACGCCCTGGTCTGTGAGCCATGGGTCTCATGAACTCCCCCTTTATCTATTCTTTACCTTTCTGCAGACTCTCCGGGCGATACAGGGAAGAATGTCCACACTGAGTGAATGCCTTCTCTGCCACTAACTGCCACTCTGTTCCTATTTTAAACTAAAGATTTGTAATGAGCAACCATTGACTCTGAGTGCTTCTTCAACATCATTGCTGCCAATACAACTTCACCCACGTAAAAGGGACGAGGAGGAAAAGCCACAATATTTCCTCAACACAACCATAAACCATATTATCTCTTCCCAAAAAAAACATCCATCCATCCATTATCTGAACCCGCTTATCCTGATCAGGGTCGCAGGGGGGCTGGAGCCTATCCCAGCATACATTGGGCGAAAGGCAGGAATATACCCTGGACAGGTCGCCAGTCCATCGCAGGGCACACACACCATTCACTCACACACTCATACCGACGGGCAATTTAGACTCTCCAATCAGCCTAACCTGCATGTCTTTGGACTGTGGGAGGAAACCGGAGTACCCGGAGGAAACAGACACAGGGAGAACATGCAAACTCCGCACAGAGAGGCCCCGGCCGATGGGGATTCGAACCCAGGACCTCCTTGCTGTGAGGCGGCAGTGCTAGCCACTGCACCATCCGTGCCGCCCAAAAAAAACATAATATTTTTATTTTCCAAAACATTTCAACACATGCTGTTGGTATTCAACGTGTTCTCCATACATGAGATAAATAAAAATACTGTCTACTGTAGATTAAATTATAACTATCAAAATGAAAAAAATTGTTGTGCCTGCATCCTGTCTTTCGTTCTTCTCTGGACAGAACCACATCCACATCACAGCCAATCTTTTCCCTGGCCAAGCAGTGGGGAAAGTATCTCCTGGCATGACACATCCAACCCTGGAGTGCTTCAATAGGAATATCACCACATGCCTCCAGCTTTGCCTGGAGAAGGGGCATCTGTGTGTGTGTGTGTGTGGATTCCGGTGGTAAAATGTCCATCACCATGCAGAGAAAATAATTAGGAAATGGTGAACATGGTTGGGCGACATGCATTCTGGGGTGGGCAGGAGACCAGTTATGGACCAGAGCAGGCTGGTGGACACTAACATTGTCCCAGATGATAACATACATGGGCTGTTCTGGCCCATCAACCTGTGCTGGTGGAATCATGATGTTGTGGAGGGGGTCAAAAAGGTGATCAGATAGGCAGTATTGTAGGGGCCAAGTTGGGCATGGTGTCGGTGAACTCTAATTCTCCTCCTCCACCTCTTATTCAGCATGGACATCTATATTTCACTAATACAGGAGTGCAAACCTGTGGCTCTTTTATTCATGCGTGAGTTGTAATTGCTAATTTAAACAGTTTGTGACTAGTGTTTAAACTAGTGTGGGCGACATGGCTCAGGCAGTAAGAACAGTCGTCTGGCAGTCGGAGGGTTGCCGGTTCGATCCCCCCCCCGGGCTGTGTCGAAGTGTCCCTGAGCAAGACACCTAACCCCCAAATGCTCCGGATGAGCTGGTCGGGGCCTTGCATGGCAGCCAATCACCGTCGGTGTGTGAGTGTGTGTATGAATGGGTGAATGGAGAAGCATCAATTGTACAGTGCTTTGGATAAAGGCCCTATATAAATGCCTGCCATTTACCATTTTACTGGTAAGGAATAGATGTGGGAATTGGTCATTTGAGTTTAGAATTTTGAATAGTAGTGCTTTCCAAGTGAATGCAAGAAATTACATTGTGATAATTGTGTCAAAATGAGAGAATTGTGTGTAAAGTTTAGCAAAGAATGTCTGATTCAACTCAGTGGAAACAGAATGTACTTATATTTTTGCAGAAATGGTATAGGGGCTTGATACATGAGTGCAAGGTTTTGCTTGAGTGTAAGTCCCAGTGTTAGTGTGTAAACATTTGAAAAAACTGGAACTAGATATTAGCAACCATCAGAATTTAAACCAACTCTAATCAGAGTCTAGAGCACCCTCTGCTGTTGACACTTTACATAGCATTTTGTTTCAACAATATCACAATTTCAGCTTTTCTTCTTCCTCAGCATATGCCCTGCTAAGGTTACTCGTGTTCATAATGACAGAACAATGACCTCTCAACCACTCTGGTAATTGGACCATTACTCAGCACAGCAATTTAGCTGATAAAAGCGGTCAATAAACCTGTCGACATAGGCTATGGAATTAAGAGCGGGATGTGCGCCTTTGCTTTAAGGCACTTATCAGATATTACAATGACGTAATGAGTTGATATGATGCAAGAGCAGCTAAGGGTTGAACAGAGAGCATTCCTCTGACTTTGTTTGGTCAGAAATAATTCAAGTTCTCCCTCCAACACAGGTACCATGGTGGGCAGCTGCAGGTCTTCATTACCCTGATCAGCTGGAGTAATGAATGTCAGACTTCTCTCATTTGCAGCAACACCCACACACGGTCCTCTTTTATCGTCTAATGAGAGGCTTGCTGAGGGGTCAGTTGTAGAGCTTGTTTGCGTCATTAGCGATGAAACACTCCGGAGAGAAGCAAGAAGAGCGCCTTGCAGACTGCAGTCTGGTACCCGTCACGTCCACTGGGACACCCCTTCAGCGGGAGGTTAAGGGTCAGAGCCAGGGTACGGCGACTGACATCACAGGCTACCTGTCTCTCAAACTGTGTGCATCACCAACCTCCAGTGACATTTCCCATTATCTGATGAGCCCTAGATCTCACCCCCAGGGCAAATGCACAGGCTCCAGAACAGCTGATGAGACCCTGCTTGCTCTCTGGGTCTGCACAGGGCATGGAACAATGACACTGTCATGACACTCAGAATGCAATGGCATCACAGATGAGGCAACATTACGAGCTTCTAAACATCCCTGTTAGGCTGTTTGTGATTGGAATGCTAAGAGTCATCGCATGGCATTGTAATGCCGCACATCAATCAGCATGACATCTCAATGTGTTATTCACGTTCTCATGTTTTTCTTTGAAATTCACTTCCTGATTCCTGAGCGCATGACACAATTATATAATGACTTTATTAGCATTTCAAACCTCACAACATAATCCCTTTTTGAAATGCTGGAGCTTATTTGACTTCATATCTAGCCTGTAGGAGATGCCCAACCCAAGTGAGGCTCTCAGGCTCACTTTAATGCACATATTCCAGGCTGTTTGCCCAGTAGATTATTTACTGCTATTGAAGTGGCCATGATTGTCTAGTTAATGGGGGGGGGGTGTCAGATAATCAGCAGGGTATAGCAGGGTGTGACTGGGGTCTAAAGATAGCATATCTGCAGGCAATACAACAATAATGTCTCTTTGTCAAACAGCAGCTCTTAGGACATTGGGTATCCCATGAGCCTTTGTTGTTTTCATCTTTCCCAGGCTCCCATATTCTGGTGGATGAGGCCTTTGATTTTATGTAGAAGGTAGGACTGTTACATAACCAAATTTCCCGATGCATAATTCACCCATACCAAAAAATGAATGTGAGTGAGCTTCATTACACATTCATACTTCCGTCCATCTTTAGTCAGATGACAGAGGTCATGAAGGGGTCACTTATTAAACCAGTCCCTTATTACACCATTGAGCACCCAGAAGTGCTGTAATAAATACATCATGTATAAATGTCAGTGGTGTAAGTACAAGCTTACAAGCTAAGTAAAATAAGGGCAACTGTTAAGGAACCGAGTAATGTTAAGAAAAGGTATGATTACTGTATGATGAGATGCTTTAGGGGATGGGTTTTGCTGTACTGAAAGAAAGTGGAGAAAGGTCAGACTGAAGAAAAATAATGAAATGGCCTACATCATTCTGACAGAAATGCACAGAATTTCTATACATGTCACAGAGCTTGTTGGGATGTTAATTGCTATTGTATCATGCAGCATGAATACACCTGTTAGGGAAGCATCTGCATTCATTATGTTCCTCCACTCATTTATTCAGGTTTTTCCTTTAATTGGTTACCCATCTGTATACCAATTTCCTTATCCCTCTTACTATTTTGAGTACTGTTTATCATTATGACACCATCTAACTTGCACACAATGGCAGGATGTTGCCATGGTTTTATTTATTTATTTTACACAGAACTGTTATGTTGCTTGAGTTCAGTTCTGATAAGGCCCTCCCAGCCAAAACCCCCTTTGTGTGAGTACACAAACTGTTTATTAAGCTAAAGCTTAAATGATGTGTACACACGTGCATGAGGGCACAGATATACCGCCACATTTAGCTCATTCTCTGGTTGAAGTTCTGTGTTTATGATGAGCAAATATGGCCAGGTTTAGATAAGAGAATATATTCAGCTGATGAAATATTTGACCTCTTCTTTATGACTTCCACTCCACTGCATTCTTTGTGCGTTTATTGATTTATGCATGAAATACCCACTCCCTCCTCCTGAACCTTGTACAGGCTCTATTGATCTCTACCCATAGTGCTCCAGTTCCTAGGATTCTCTTGAACGATGATTAAACCCAGCGGTATCTTCTAACTGGAATGAACACTTCCATCTTATGGGATGCCAATCGCTGACCCATATTTACTTATGGGGCTGGGGATGCCAAAGATATGGTCTTACTGTAGCAGCCTTTCAGAATGCAGAAACACAGCCATACACCACCATCAACGTGTTTGGCGGCAAAATAGAATGCGAAGGAGAAGGAGAAGCACCTCATACCGACTGTCAATATGGCAATGGCCATCTTCGAACTTGAAGAGGGGGGTATCCCAACGCTATCAATGATTCTGAAAAGTTATGTATGGAGGAATGGTCAAAAATCCCTCCAAATGTGTTCTCCAACCTTACCACAAATTAAAGGAAAATACTTTGGTTGATTCCATTTGGTTAAGTCTCATAATCCCTATAAGCATGAAGCACATAATTAAGCAAAATTGTTAAAATTCTGAGATTGCAATTATGGCTGGAACAAAAACCAGCATAGCTACAAAGGGGGCCCCCAGGACCGAGTTTGGGAAACACTGACGTACAGCATCTTCTCAAAACAATTGGTAGGAAACAACACAAAATTCTGAGATTGCAATTATGGCTGGAACAAAAACCAGCATAGCTACAAAGGGGGCCCCCAGGACCGAGTTTGGGAAACACTGACGTACAGCATCTTCTCAAAACAATTGGTAGGAAACAACACATCTCGTCCTTATTCCTAGCTTTCTGTCTTCTTATATCTTGCAACAAAATAAATGTTAAAAATGCTTTGCCTAAAGTTCGTTACAGAGCAATTGATACGCTACCTAAATCACCTAAATGACAAAGATAACAAATGTAACAACCTCGATGCTCACTTTCAAAGCTCTTTAATTAACAAGCAAATCTACTGTTGACCTCATGACATACAGTACCTGCAACCTATCGAGCCTAAAATCCGTCATAAACCAAGCATGCTCAGGACCCCGATGGTCTTTCATTGGTCACGTTCTACAGCAGCGTGAGGGCATAATTTAGCCGGTTTGATTGAACAGATAGCCAGAAGCTAATGGGAAATAATGTGTCCTACCTGTAGCGTATCCAAGAAAACACTCATTCTGAACTTCCCCCGCCGTATCTCCATTTCTACAGCAGATCCGCGTGCGACCGTGGCTCTCGTAGTCTGATTTCGGCAAAACATCTTGAGATTTTATAGTTTGCCTAAACCAAAATATACCTTTAAATTGTGGATTATTGCTCTCCGTCTCTACTGTGTAGATAAGGTATTTAGATTATTTTTTTCTTTAAGGGAGAACGGTCAATTTAACATCCCAACTACTTCCAGATGTTTCAGACATTAGTCGGTGATCGTTCACAAAATAAACTATTACAATAATAACTGTTGGCGACAAAATCATTGCGGCATTGCTCAACGCACCCCGTTCCCCCTCCCTTCTCGACTGGTCTGAATTCCCAAGTGTGCTCCGACTCCCACAACAGCTACAGCGACACCCAGCATGATCAGCGCAAATTTTCCACAACCTTGAGCGAGACCCCTATCGGTGAAATCTGCCACTGTGTTTACTGGAAAATTCAATGTTCAATATGGTCCGTAAGCAGATTTGCAATATTTGAAAGGCTGCAAGGATGATTGACGCAGGCGCATGCGTATAGTCTTATGGAAAGCTACTGAAAAAAAACTGTTTGCAAGGCAGTCCCCTAATTGTAGGTCTAACAAATAATTTATCACAGACCATGATTTTACAGGAATGTTTTTTTGTATCCCATCTGACTGCATTGCTTTACTTTTACAGATTCTTGTGTATTCACCGAGATTGCACAGCATGCCATCAACGTGTGATTTTGGCTTCAGGTCCACAGGTAGACATCCTTTTTTCTTGCATATTTCTCAGTAGGGAAGTTGGGTCACTGCAGGAGTAGAACCCTATGCCTTTGATTGTACAGCCTGGACTCTGAATCTGACAATATAAAAGCACACCATGCACCATTTGGGAACATTCTGGATTAGGGCTGACCATGAGTCACCACCCCAGGCAATGCTACAAGATTCTTGTCTCTCCCACCCAGATCATATGGCCCAGTTGGCACAGGCAACCTTCTCTATGCAGGGAATTCCAAGTAACAAAGGATTTCTTCTTCCCCATTCAGTCTGCTGCCTGTGGGATGTGAACACAGTTCAGAAAGAGAAACAGTCCTTCTGTTGCACACACTATAGGAGTGATCTGTCACATATGTAGGACTCAGTAGAAGCTTCAGACAAATCAATGGTCAAAGTCAAACTGAATTCACTTCTGATACACGTTGGCACTAGGGAAGTAGCTTAGATTATAACCGGTAGAACACTGCCCATTACCATTTTAGACATAGTACTACACATATACACTTACAACTATGCATATAAACATAAAAACAAAGCGTATACGCACGATCTGTAAGTACCATTAGCTTATAATGCAGAGGAAATGGATTCCCATTTCAAGAGTTTTGTACTCAGGAATACCAGAAGGAATGGAATACATTTCATACAAGTCAAACTGCTCTTTAGAGTGGATCTTTCACTTCTGGATAATAATATTCAATTACAATCAAAAGATGCTGGGAAGCTGGAAAGAGATCAAATATGAATTTTGTCAGTGATACCGCTAATGTATTTGTATCAGTGACTAAATGTTTAAGCAACATAAAATAAAGAGAAGATTCCAGTTACATTTAAATATTGCAAAAGAAGACGAAGAGTCCAATAAATACAATGCATAAAACACTTAATTGATGTTATTACAGTTTTGGCAGTGTGATTAAAATGCAGATTTGCATTATTGACATAGGAAAAACTTGCTATTAATTATTTTTGAATATTCAATCATGGAAGACAATTAATTTGATTCACCAAAAATATTGGGGGCTCCAGCGTGGCATAATAAAGTGATCCAGAGTAGCAGGGTGAGATTAGTTTCATTTGACCAGGGTTTGGTAAAGTTTAGAGTAGCAAACTGAACTGAGTAGCAATACTGAGTACTGTTAAAGTGTGCTGACTCAGGGTGGTTTCATGCCTCATAACTGATATGGTTTAAATATAAAGTGAAGGATTCCTGTGTATTTTGACCACAGAGGAGTGCATTTGAGTTTACCAAATATGTAATCATATGGAATTACTCTTGCATATTATAACAACCACAAAAGATAATTTGTCATTTTCCATTTTAAATTTCAAAGTGAGCATTCTTATTTACATCATTCATACCAAGTATGAATGACGCCACAGATCTGCATCCATGACTTCAAGAATGAAGAGTCGATGAAAATGGCATAGTGACCAACACTGCTCCCTTTGATAGGCAGTTGCAATTAATTAGTTGAAACACTTCCCCTGTAATGGAATTCATCCCTCTGCAGTATCTGGCAGCAGACCAGCTGTAATGAACCCAGGATGAAGCCAGCAAGGCACAGCACTCCGAGGCTGCATTAATTAGTGCCAGATTCTGCATCATCAGCGAGCTCGTTCCAGAGCCACACTGCACACAAAGTTAGCTAGCAGGTGAACAGAAACTGCAAAAAACATCACTACTTCACTGATGGTACAAAACAAAATGCAGATTTTTCTCAAACATGAATATATAAAAACACTTTTTCCTCAATTTAGTCAATTCATAACCATACGAACACATCTTAAAGTATATATTCTGTACCTCCCCAATCAATATCCTTTCACACAGCTGTGCCTATTCTTCCCCCCCAGTCTACAGCTCTGCTTCTCCCTCATTTAACATCAGTCCAAAAATCACCCCCCCCCCCCCCCCCCCAAAAAAAAAAAAAAAATCTGTTTCACACGTGTATACCTCATATACACCCTAGTGCTGCTCTAACTTCCGTTTCAGCTGTGTTCTCTGCTTTATGACAGCATACAAGTTAGACTAAAATACAAGGGAGCCATCTATTGATAGACATGTCCGTATAAGGATCAGACATCAGTTTTTGTTTTGGATTCAAATACTTTTCTGCATTTGACTAAGCTTGCCTGGTGTATAGGAAGCAATTAAATGATCCCAAAATGTCCATCTGCTCCACCTTGCAGGCTCAAATGCACCAGACAAGATCAACAGAGCATAGAAAAGTATTTGAATCTAAAACAAATACTATTTGAAGCCAGGTCTGATAAGGATATACAGTAATGGTAAGTTGTCCAAGGAAAATTTATGTCTGATAACATGACAGTCCCAACACCATACACAATTTTCATTTGACTATTTTATTTACAACAAATGCAAAACAATTGCTATATATAAAAAAAGCTGTTTTGAAAAGGTGTTCATTCACACATTCATTCCACCAACCGTAGTTCTCCCCAGGAGACACACCTGGAAAAAAGAGAGAGTATCACAATGAGCTGAGAATACGAAAACAACGGAGGTTCTTTTTTTTTATTTTTTTTATTTTTTTTATTTTTTTTGCCCCTACAACCAACTCACCCAATCAGCACTCAAGGCAACTTACTTGCGAAGGTGAGTCTCCAGGGACTCTTAGCGGTGGGCGTTCTTGGGAGTCTTTCCTGACGCAGCCTCCTTACGAGCCTGCTTCAGACCCTGTTATTCAGAGGGGACACAGAAATCCCTTGGACCAAAGACAAATTTGTTCCTACCAACTTATAGACATGAGTGCATACTAATGCTGGAAAATACTCAAATACTCCCGTGAAATGCACAAGGAACAATACGACTATAGTATTTTAACTAGAGACCAATTGCAGAAATAATATATTCTGCTGAGGGGTACGCACCTGATAATAGCCTGTATGGTAGCCACTCATATACCAGGCAATCAGCATGCTACCCAGAGCTTCACCATCCTCCAGAGAGTCTGGGCCGAAGGGAGGCGGGGGAGGGATCATCTGTAAATCAGAGAAACGCAGGTTAACACTATTGCAAAATATCAATAAAAATCTTTATGCTTATCGTTATGCTTCACATCTTCCAAAAATGCCAAGGCAAAAGATATGATCTCCGTCAAATTTCGTCAGAGCCATACAGAATGTGCTAGAAACTCAAAGGACCACCAAATCAGATGCTCACCGGAGGTCCTCCGGGTGGAACCATGGGAGGCCAACCAGGGAATGCTGGTCCAGCACCTCCAGATCTTGGTTCAGCCTGCACACAGGGCAAAGTATAACAAATTCACCAACTGCCGTCTGGAAAGGAACATTGCATCTGCTTAATTTGCCATTTGTATGTACTTAGTGGCAGGCTGCACTCACCATTCTGAAGCCAGGCCCAGGAGGAGGGTGAGGGGGGAAGCCCCACACAGGCGGGAGAGGAGCAGATTTGGATTTAGATTTGTGCTGATGTTTGGGTGGGAGCGGGTTAGAGGACTGGTCACTCTCGTCGGTTGAAAAGGCATCCTCTTTTACCTGCAACGCAGACAAACAACTGTGTTACAATGTACTGGTTTTGCTTTTGCTCTTCACCTCAAAACTAATTTAGACCTCAGGAACCAGGTGTGGTGAGGTGAGTGAATATTCAACTGTTCAAATTCTGAGTAACCACAAAAATGACCTTCCAGGACCAGGGTTCCGTGTGTTCATCCCCAAGACTTTATTAACCTAATCACATTTCACAGTTTATTATATTTAACAAGTAGGCTACAAAATTGAGTAATCCTCCTCTGTAATCCTGGACTAACAAAACAAAAGATGCTACAGATGGCTTGAACACCCACCTATAACCTACTGTACACTTTGTGGTCTTCAGCACACAAACTAACCAGCACCTGCCACTCCTGTCACTTGTGTTACTGTAAAAATCGATGCATTAGCTGTGGATTATAACTTGCAATATAACATAAGTTATGGCCAATGTAATATGCTTTGTTAATAATTGTAATACAAGAAAATAGTTTTTTCTTTTTTGAGATGTTCCTTTTTTTCTCATTTGGACCCATGTTTGAAAACCCCTGAATTAAAACCACTAAAAGAATATTAAATCATAACCAAGGTTCTGGCTCTTTTTTAATACCACGGAGGTGCTACCTGTGCTTTTCCGGGCACTCTACTCTCTTCAGAGAAATCGGAGAGAAGGTTGTCCAGTTCCTGCTCCTCTTCATTCCCATAACTGGTGTACACCACAACGCAGGTCCCTTTCTCCTGGTCAATTGAAGCAATGCTGGCCGGGTATACCTGGCCATCTTCAGACCAAACAGCACAACAAGTGTCCCCAAGCCTCCACTGTAACAGACAGCATGAAACATCTTTCCAAGTGCTTACTTCGAAAACATAGACTGAAAAGAATTGATGAAAAATAATGCAAAACTGCACCTCTTTTTCTTGGGAGGTATTGCTCTTTTTTTTGCTTTTCTTCTTTTTGCTGTTTTTCTGTTTCTTTCCAGGTAGGCTTTCTTGAGGCGACTCTACATTCTCATCACCCTTCAAGGCATTCTGAAGGGGAAGGATATAGCTTGTAGACCCAATATAAAATGAATATACACATGTACTACATACCCACTCTGTACTGGGACAAGCGCATACTACATCCCCACTCTTTATGGGAACAACACACACCTTGAACAGTTTAAATGCACCCATACGAACCAATTAAGATAAACGCACTGCATACACATCCACAATTGGTTATTTTCGCTTACATGCTAATTACCTTAAAGGAAACTACAGCCTTATCGTATGCTTTTATCAAAGCAGTGTCATCCCAGACATCGGATTCGTCGCTCTGAAAAATAAAGCAATCTTCATGCACAGAACGTTGTTAAGCAAGTACTCGCCAAATAATCTTTCTAATTAATTGACGTCAGCTATTCCCCTCTAATAACTTCAGCCGAAATGTGGAGAGACTGCAATGCTATCTAACGTAGCTTGGTATCCGATTTTTCTGTTACAAACACAGTTAACGTTAGCTAACACCGAGTCTATTCTAACAACAAAGCTGACAAGTTAACTTAACGTTTAGGTGATGTTTTTCAAAGACAGGTCGCCAGATAACGTTAGCATGCTAACTGGATAGATTACGTTTTGTAGCTTGATTATTTTATTGTTTTATGTATTGATTCAATAAACTACGTACGTGCCCAGTTCCACGGGTGAAAAGCGCTTCATTATATCCATTGGCCATGAAAGAAATACGGCTAACTACTACAAAATCACAACTTGCACAAAATCAGCGACATAAACGATACTAAAGATGACGTTTAAAATCTGCGACAGACACGTGCTTAGTAGGCATCGTAGGGACGGACTGTAGAATAGAAATTAAATGGGAGTGACTGAGTTGACGTAACTCCACTCTGGTAAATTAGCATGTCCTCCTGCCTGGCTTTCAAAATAACAACTTGTAGGACTATATAATTAATACGCGTACACAATCAACTTTTAAACAGACAGTAATTTACTGAAGAACCTTGATGAAGGGGCAAGTTCCTGAACCGCTGTAGCCTATTCCTTGAAATGTGTGTAGCCTACACTGCAGTAAGGCTGTGAATATTAATAGATTAATATTCATAGAAATATAGAACCCGTACCACCATTACACTTTCAGTCATTTCAGGTCCATCACGTTGTGGTAGACTCACACATGTAGTATGGGCCTCTAAAATCCATACGATTACAATTATTACGTAATAGACGTACTATTACTTCTACAACTTCTCTGGGAAGAAATTACATTTCTAAACATTAGGCAACACGTGGAACGCTTTGGAGTGTAAAACGTCCGAATTATACATTTTGTGATAAGATACGATACAAAACTTGTTGAAAACACTGTCAAGATATGCAAATATTGATACAATACAATTGGGAAATTGTAATGCATTCATTATAATTATATCTACCCATATAAGACTTCTCAGGCATACTGCCCAATTGCTGTGCTCCATCAATACCCTCTATATGATTATAGTGGTAATATTAAAGGGAAGAGATAAATTCTGCAACTTCCTGAAAAGTCTCAGTAATATTGTAATAATATGTAACAGGTATTTCTTTAATTCCCAAAAGAACTGCTCAATGGACAAATGTTTTTGTTTGAAGAAGCTTCACCGGATAAAAAAAAAAAAATGTATATACACATAAGAGCCATAACTGTATAAAATTTTATTTACATATTTTACATAAATTACAATTAAACAATTAAGTTTAAGTACAAATGAAGCACAAGACAGAGGATGCATGACTTGCTGACCTGACAAGGTTAGATGACAAAGTTAAATGCATTTACAGCACTGTTCCTGTAATGGCACGATGTAGCCAATGTGAAAAGATCAGAAAACAGACAGGAAAGACATGAAAGCAAATGTATCAAGTGACATTCCCATGTCTGGACTTTCCAGTATTACTGATGAGAGAAAATAGTCTTGTACACAGCAACAAAACTGTATACAGAAATGTTCATTTTTCAATACACACAAACTAGATCACCTAAAATCAATTTTTTTTTGTTCAAATGTTATCAAAATCAGAATAAAAAAACCTCCCAAAAAACATTGTCATTCCTTGGCTGATTTAATTTAAAATTAGACTACTCCTCAACCATAGAATGGATACTGAACAAGAGCATTGGGAAAAATGTAAAGTTTAAAATGTGTATTTACCTCCAAAATGCTCTTCTATTGAATTATAACATTGAAGCTATCTATTGTAAATATTGATTCTGTTTTTATCCCTTCTCACACAATGCATGAACAGAGATGATGTAAATCTAGTAATAAAGCAAAGCATACAGCTTAAAAAAGACAAACCTAACAATTGAGCACAAACCCAAGTAAGAAAATGGTTTGAATATACCCTGAGCCAACTGTCATGTAGACATTTCTTTTTTTTTTTTTTTTTTTTTGAAAATTTGGAGTGGTGGTCATTTAAAAAAAGTAAATAATAAGAAGAAATAATAATGCTACATTACCCAATAAGGAAATATTCAAAAAACAATGCCAGAAATTTCAGTTGTATTATTTTATGCCACAGGGACTATACAGCCAACTGGATATTTAATAGAAAGTGCGTACATGGAACAAAACATGGTAAAGATTGTGAAAATGGCCAAAAATAAATATAATACTGTGTTCACGTTTACAATAAAACTAGGAAAAAACAGGGGTGTCATGACATGATGAGTTCCATACCTGACGATCAACGGTAATGGGAGGACTGCATGGCTACGGCAATGCTTGTTAAAGTCTGCATTCACATTGATCCTCCTTTTAACCAAGTGTATATACAAATTAAAAGGGCTGAAAACATAATTTAAGAAAACACATTACAAGAGCTCATGCACATTTCTGCTGGACTGCTATGTTTGAGCTGACTGAAGAAAGATGCAAGATGTCGAGGCAAAAACCTTTGAATTTGAATTGAATCAAAGTCAGTTCAGTTAAATATTTTGTTCATAATAGAACAGTTACAAAAGCTAACCGAACATTACTTAAGGCTCCAGAAACATGACAGGAATTCCAGATAGATATGGTCTCCTTTCTTTTTCTATTCCGTCACTACTGAAAAAACAACAACAATCTGTACTGTGTACTCATGGGGAAAATAGATAGTTAACAAAACAAATAATCAAAAGTAGTCTGCAATGGGAAATAGCATGATCAAAATAAATACTTGATAAATACATGCAATGAAGACGCTTAGACAAACAGAGGAGTGCAGAGGATGTAGTCACTGTAGAAAATCCGAGTGGATCACATTTTCTGAAAAATAAAGTTCTCATCAATCACGTCAGTTAATAAGAGATATGGGTAGCTAAATTTGTGTAGACTGGGCAGTGAGAGCAGATAGGTTTGTGTGAGCATGGACAGGACTCAAATGAAGATCCTGTTCAGAAGACTGATCAGAAACATTCTCCTGCCTTGATTTTGATCACTCGGGTTCTTCCACTTGTGTGAAGATGTCACTGAAGAAGAATTCGGACACGCTTGTCGGTTCTTTGTCAGTCTTTGAAGCCTTGACAGAGGAGGCCTCGTCTTGAACCGATGCAGATACAGGAGAGGTAGAAAACTAGCAGGGGATGGAAAATGACAAAATTTTATCAAGGAAACTAATACTAAAATTTCAAACCCCTTACAGCTGTGGTACAAGTATTTGGCAGTTCTTCCCCATTCCTAAACATGGTCGATGCCCTTTGGAATGATGGTTAGAAAAAACCATGCAGTAATCTGATAGGTACCAGACCTGGGTCAAATACGTAATCGTTTTCGATTCAAATTCTTTTCTGGGCTCAAATGATCTTGCCAGGTGGAAGTGAGCCAACCATGTGGACCAGAAGGTGGGGATGTGCAGTTTTTGAGAGCATTTAATAGCTCCCAATGCAGAAGCTCGGAAGCTCAAAAAAAAAAAAAAAAAAAAAAAAAGTATGTGAACCCAAAGCAAATTTGAACCAGGTCTGAGAGGTAACCAGGTCTCATGCATACAAGGGCGGTCATTCTGAAGGGAAGGCAAAGCTTACCTTAGCGGCGGTCGGGCTGTCAGCGGGCCTGGCTCTGGATGGCGGTGTGCTCACAGTGGCCGCTCTCCTCCCCGTGCGGGAGGTGTTGACCTGCGGCCTCGGGCAGGCAGGCCTGGCAGAACGGGGGGCACCAGCGGGCCTGGCGGTGCTCTTGTCGGAGATGAAAGATAAGAAACCCCTGGGCTTTCTGCCAGCCCTGCGAGGGAGAGGAAAAATGAGACAAATTATTCTAGGAGCCAGAACATAAACTTACGTTTCAGCTTGGGCATAGGGGCTGATTTATTCTACCGATACTGTAATGAGGCCAGTCACAACACAGAATCAGGCCAACAGGATACGAGCCAGATTCTTCACTACATAGTGGCAGGTCTCCAGCACTCTCACCTTGTCAGGAGGCCACTTGAGGTCACTGGCACAGCTTGCTGGCTGATCTGAGGCTCTGCGTCAGCACTGCTGCTTTCTGTGCTCTCAGTAATGGTGGCGCTCCCCCTGTACTCTGGGAGGTCAGAACACCCCACGATGCCCTGGGGCGGGTCCTCCGTGGCAGACGGCCCCGGCTCTGGGCTGCGGGGCCGGGCCTTGGGGTTGAGCGCTGTGGGATGAGGCGAGCTGCCCTGTGGAGATGTCTGGTCTGGGGTGGGCTGTAGATGTTCTGTACTGAAGATAGTCTGGCCATCTTCAGTGGGGTCTTCACGATGCCGAGTGCCACTGCAGGGCTTTACCTGCAGATGGTCTGATTCACCATACGGAGACAAAGGCATATTCATTCATTTCTCTCAGAAAGAACACGGATCACAGTCAACATGCTGGAGACCTTCAGCATTTATGTAAACCTTATCCCATCTGAGTATAAAGTGCAGGGTATTAATCATCCATACCATCTTAATAGCCACTTTATAAACCCAGTATCATATTTTAGTAGAGATGTGGCTTTAACTCAATTACAGGGGAAGTATTCAGACTGCTTAACTTTTTATTGTGTTGTAGATTTAATTTTTAATGGGTACAATTGTCATTTTTGCCCACCAATCTACACTCAATAACCCATAATGGCAAAGTAAATTTCAGTTTTTGCTAAAATTTCTAAAAATATGTTTCCTGTCATTGCAAGCACTGCTCAGTATAGTAATGTAGACAGCAGAACTTTACAAAATCAAATATCATCTTCTAGGCGCGCCCTCCATCACCTTTCTCTCTCCTGACGGGCATTTTCCTCTTCTTCAGCGGAGGGGAAGCCTGCCTGCTGGTACTCTCCGCCCCAGACTCATCTGAGGGCACTACAGTGAGGCTGATGCTCTCTATTTCACACAACAGCACGAGGATCAGCAATTCTTACAACCAACAGGACATTTAAAGCATTTAACATGAACATTAATATGCACAGTTAATCAATGTCTTTCACACAAAACTAAAATGCATCATTGCACATGAATACAAATTCAATGAAAACAAATGACCATCACTATCACCATGAAATCACTATGCTGCTACTTATGTTCAGCATGGTACTAATCTACACAACACATTTCATTTTTTATTGACCATTGATCATTTTAAATACATTTTCATTTTTTTATTGAGAGATATGTAGTTCAAACTGTACAGAGGATTATTTCATGTGAATAGTAAGAAAAGATCCTCAACACCTGGCTAATTCCATCCTGGCTGTGAAGCATAGTCTAGTAGAGTAATAATTTAGCCATGTTCGGGGAGTATTATGGCCTGCATACAGTAAAACACGTGTGCTTTGTTTAATTTCGCAGTGTGATTTCTTCCCTGACAATGTGAAATATTAAAGGAGACATCGCCATCTTACCACATGAGTCAACTGGGCTGGCCATGCTGTGGCTCTGCAAAAATAGAATAAAATAAAATAGTGATGAAATATTATTGAATGGCATAGCTAGGCCTTATCAATGAAGTCAAAAGAAAACACATTGACTTACTGTGGAGGGCTTTCCGGACCCTTCCGGTATGGAGCTGTGAGCCGGTGGCTCTTCCTGCTCCTCTGACACAGGAGCCAGGGGGTGGGGCTCCTGGCCATGTTCTCCACACATCTCTACCACCAGTGGACCACAGCTACAAGACAAACACCCTCTGAGCTGGACCAGCAATGGTCTGCATACACAATATCACCCTACAGTAATAGCACGTAAATGTAAGGGAACTAGGGATGCTGATGATTAATCTATGATCGATAAAATTAAACGAACAAATTGAATTATATTGTCTAACACGTCTTGTTTTGGTGAAATTCAGTTATAATTTCATTTCTACACAAGGTGGCGCACTGTGACCACATGTAGCACATGCAGCAGCATTTAATTTACACAGAACAAGAGCAATCAAGAAACGGTCGATTTCCTCCGACACTGCCAGGAACAATACAGCTGATAGAGAACCACAGAACACACAGAATTCACAAAAACACCGCAGGCTCTGCACTGTCTGTTCTGCCTTTGCTGAATATATTATATATGTATGTCACCCAGGAAACAGTAAAGCAGATGTGCATGAAGCCCACCTGTGCGTCTCAGTCTGCGTGGCTGGGGGCACGAGCTGCTCGTCCACAAACAGCAGGGGAGACAGGAGCTCCGCAGTGATGGTGCCTGGAGCATCAGCACCGGAGTCCAGCCCCCCGAGCAGTGGTGGGGACACCTCGAACAACGTCAGGATGTACGTAGGCGGCTGGCCTATGGAGGGAGAGAGAGGGAGAGATCAATGATAGCACTTGTTCAAAGATGTTCAGAAGACCACAAGTGCAGATCAGCTGGTCCAGAGTTAAAGCTGTCAAGAAACTGCATTTCCACTGGAGAGAAATCCGGATTACCAGATTGGTACATGCAGAGCAACTTAAGTACGCAGCCTAAAGCCTGGTTTATACTTCTGCCTCAGATCTACACAGAAATCCACGGCGCAGGTAACGCGGCTACGCCGTAGCCTCTGCGGAGATTCGATGCAGAAGTATAAATCAGGGTTTAGAACTGATAACCTACCTTCTGTGGTGTGGCAGGAGACTGCGGCACTGAGACTACCATCGGCGTGGAGACTCGCTGCTTCCTGTCAAAACAGTAGAATAGAAACCCGATCATTAATACTGCCTATGACTGTTAAATGAGTGACAAAAGTGGCCTACAGAACATATAAACAATGAAAATGCGTGCAATATTGTAATGACTACAATTATTTGCATGTCTTAGCGATAAGGATTCTTTCCCCCAATTATATATGATCACCTGTACTGTATCAATGCTGACTGATGTTTCATGAATCTTCCCTCCTCCATCTTCAGAGCACTGTTTTGTGCCTAAACTGCTGGTTCCTTCTGCTTCTTCTGCATCAACCAAATTCCTACAGAGATCGATAGTGTAGTGTTACAATGGGCAAGAGCAGAGGAGAAGCAATTGAAATGCACACAGCTAAGCACACAGATGGCACAGTCTAAAAACCACATACATTTGGGATTGTCCCGTCGTCCTTCGGTCTTCAGCTGAAGTGTGGCCCCTGTTTTTGTCCATCTCAGCTCTCATACCATTCACACTGCTGGCAGAGGTTCCCTCCTCAGTCAATCTGTAGGCTGAACACAAGCATTGAACATGCATCACCTCCCATTCAGAAAAGGAAGGGTAAATATCCATATGTCTTATTTACTTCTGCAACATTGTTCATTTACAATGTTTGACTTTTGTAATAGATGCATTGCATTCTAAATTTCATGCTGCGAAATATGAAGATGATTTGCTGCCAATCTAATCAGATGAAAACAACATCCAAAAATAAAAAGCCCATTTAAGACTGGCAGAATCCCATGAAGCAGTCCTGGCTGAGTGAGTGCCCCATGTCCCCCAGCCCGTCCCAGGAGCCTCACCTGTACAGGGGGCTAGAGGGCTGCTGAGAGGCTGGGTAACACAAGGGCCCCTCACACCTCTGTCCATAACGGGTTTGGGCAGTTGCCTTGCACTGCCATCAGGTGGCACACTCTGGTTAGACGAGCCTGAACCCAGCTGCTCTCCCAGAGAATCTCCCACACTGTAAAAAACACAGAAGCACAGCATGGACACATGCAGATTAAAAAGCAGGTAAAACCTGCAGACATTTTGGTACAGAACTACATAGATGAAATCTGCCATTAACACGGTTATGCTGATGAAAGGAAGCACAGTCTGTTGTGTCTTACCAAGTGGCCTCTTCCTGGCACAGCATGTCCTTGCTCTCCTGGCTTCCACGGCCCCGCTCCTTTGGGGAACTGCCCATTGCCTCAGTCTCCACAGGGGCAAGAGCAGAGTTTTCTACAAACAAAGGAGCATTTTACATATCCTTATCAGGAATCACAAATAAATGTAAAATACTTTTAAGGAGCCATTTTGACTTATTAAGCATACATACATAGATAAAAATGTGATATCCTGCCTCACCAGTACACTGGGCCGGAGTTACACGTGGGGTGCGGGTGGTGCGGAGCAGGTTAGGTTTAGGCTTTGGGAAACGGCTTCTCCTGCTTGGAAGAACATTCTGGACTGAAGGGTCTGGACCCAGGGCTCCATCATGAGTACCTCCAGTGCTGAGAGAACCGCCACACAACATCACAAAGCATCCCACGTCACTGCTAACGGTAACCACCATAAAAAACGAGGACTTATGAACATCGTAAAACAAACCCGATAAAAAGGGCCCTACCAGGCAGGTGCAGCTCTCTCCTGACTGTGAGACTCCTCTGGCACAGTGGTGTGTTCCAGACTGCTGGTCTCACAGCGCTGTGTCTTTATGACTACTTCAGACCTCACAGACTCTGACCCAAACTCTTCCACAGGTGTCAAAGTTATGGAATCCATCTCATCCATAGACAGGGTAGCAGACTGTGAGGCTTCAGCAGTGGGGAGGTCACAAGACGCGGTTTGCGGTTGCTCTGCGCCGCACTGCAATTGGTCAGTTGACTCTGACGTAAGGCTCTCCCCGGGTTCCGTCTCATCCAGAAGGACGTGGTGGGATTCCTCGGTGATGATGACCTCTGGGGCGGTGACAAAAGCAGTAATTAATTTCTTGTTCAGGCTCACAAAATATGAGATCTCAACCGGTAACAGGAAGTCACCTGGTGTGGTGAGCAAAGCCTCTCTCTTACCTCTACTGTAGGCAGGTGCAGCCAGGGAGAGAAGTTCAGGGTTTCTTATTGTCAGCAGAGTCCTGGCTGCCTCATTATAGCTCTCTTCAGACCCTGCAGAGTGCACAAGTGTGACCCATAAGAATAGTCCTTTTCTTCAGTGACAGAGAAGATATAAATGAGAGGCCAAACCTACCTGCAACATGGTCTGGGGACAAGAACTCAATCACATCCTAGAGAGAAACAAACATAGAACTCAGTACTCATGATAAACAGAAAAAAGCAGGCAAAGAAAAACATGAACAAACGAATGAATAAAGTCCCCAGTGGAACACGGCTGCATTTGGGAGCGTGGTGAGGGTGAAGTGGGTGACACTGCGGGGCGAGACGGATCACTTACAACCAGCAAGTCCAGCTGATGGTCAGTGGACACCACAAGCTCATCCTGTGCCCCAGGGCACACTGGCTGAGCACAGAGGGCATGCTCAGGCTCGGCAGTGCCAAGCACATCGGACACATTCATGGAAATCTCAAGCTGTGCGGAGAACAAGGCAACATGGAGGGAGGGGTTACGGAAAACAAACCAGAGAACACGTGGCTAGGCATGCAGGACTTTTCTATTCACAAAGCTCTGAATGACTGACATTGGCGTGTTTGCCATGAAGGAATAATAGTCCAGAGCAGGTAGTAAATTCCAAACGTTTCACCAAAAACGCTCTGGCAAATAGCAAGAAGCTCTGTGAATAGAGGGGGGTTCAAAATAATGAAAAACGTGAATGAATCATGATGGCAAATTCATGGCTTTGATATGGATGAACAACATGGATATGAGCTTGAAAATGAAAATGGTCTCAGTTCTCCAAAAGCACGATAATTACATCAAAGAATGAAGATGAGCTTCAGAATGTACTTGTATTTGTTATTTTTCAGACCCATATAAACTCCATGAATGTTGAGGAGATTGAAGAAGATGCCATTGTGGTGTGAGGTCGGATAACCTGCTCTCACCTCCTCCATGGTCTCTTCAATGTCCACTGGCACAGGCTGAGGGGACCGCAGGCTGAGGGGCACGAAGGCAGGCGCCTGGTTCTGCTCTTCTGGGTTTATGGGATAGCGGAAGTCCTCCTCGGGATGGGTCTCATCCGGCTCCTCTTCCTCGTTGTCCTCTGGCAGTGATGCCCGCAGGGTCACCAGCTTGGGCTTCTTCTGAGCTGCAGACAGGTTGGGTCTGGGTTTGGCTCTCCTGCCAGGCCCAACTGTTTGCTTGCCTTGCCCTTTGGGGGCGACTCCCTTTGGATATGAAGTGGAGGCCGAACTGGACTCATTCACCAAGTCCGCTTTTTGAGCCCGTTTCTGTTCTCTCCTGCATTGTGAAACCAGACAAGCCAACCCATCAAGAAATTCATCAGTAATACAACAGTCTTGTGTGAAACATTAACAGGAAGCACTTATATATAAATATTTTCAGAAAATAAATAAAAATCACAAAACTTCCATGCATTATTCACAATCTAGTAGATTAACAATCTAATTCTAACAAATTACATAAATAACTATTATACAAATATCTGTGTGCTTTTCGGTTACACAATCAAGGGGATCAGAAGACTAATATGGGGCATTTCCGTGAGTTAAGTTCAAGAAGCTCAGGGGTCTAACGCGTGGGTCACGTTTGAGAGGCTCAGAGGATGAATATAGTGTGGGTCTCAGATGTTAGTGGATTAAAGGGTTAATTTTGGGGCCTAATATGCATCTCTGGGTGATGCATGTATGTTTAGAAGTACATACCTTGTGGGCTTGTGTACATTTTGCTCCTGTGGGTCTGAGAGTCTCTCCCCCTATAACACAGCCCAAGATCAACCAACCAGTCATTGAGTTCACTGACAGTACAGAGCTACAGCATTGCTCAAACACTGTTGCTGACTAGATGGTCATGCATACTACTGACAACTACATTTAAATGCTTATTAACTCTTAAAAAACTGGCATCAAAGAAGCATTGTATAAATATGTTCAATAAAATCAGAAACATGCATGTTTTTCCATTTGGATCAGCAATATCCTGTGAGCTTATATGCTCGCAGTGGATATAACATACAATATAAGTATAACAATATGAAAGTTGAGTATATGCAACACGTTGTACATTTTTACAAATCTCCTACTACCATCCACACCACTGCTCTAAAAGTAAAGCGTGAAAAGGAGCAAAAATGCTCAGGTGGAATGAATAGCATGTCTAAGAGCTGAGAGATACTTAGAGGAGCAGTGAGCTCTGACATCCCTCCCAATCATGCCCATTTTACACTGGAGGCATGCAATGACTGAGCCTGGGCTGTTCTGCAGGAAGCATCCGTACCGCGGAGCTGCTGTTCTCCACGTCCACATCTGTGCTCTTTTCCCTGGGTTGAGGGACCATCTTCTTAGCCCATCTTGCTCCCAGGTTAGGAGTGGGTCTCTGAAAGCGTCCCCTCGAAAGCTGGGCCGGCTTGATTTCAGGCCCTCCCCTGCCCCGTATGGAGCTTTCCGGCTTCTTTAACCTGAAAACGTATGACACATGAAATGAGCACGAATAAGCAAGCAAACCAGACAAGGTGTGAAAAAACCATCGAAGACATTGAAAAAAATGTAACTCCTGTTACCCGTCCACATCTGGAACGGCTGGAACGTCACACACAGGACCTTCACAATCCTCACTGACATCACCCTCATCTGCTGAGACCGGAGAAAAGACAATGAGTTAATGCAAGCCCAAGTGCCGCCAGCAATAAAGCCCATTCTCCATGTGATGTTCTACTGCACCTTCTAGCCTGTTCTTTTTCAGGCCCAGTCCATCTTCAGATCTCTCATGGGGCGTCTCCTCCCCCTCCCGGCTCTTCCTCTTATGGCTGGTTTTGGCAGCAGCGGTGTTGGCCCCTGCCTCCGCGACATTGGTGCAGTCTTCATTCTCCTTCTCTGCAGTCTCCGAGTCAGCCTCCACCACATCGCTGTCCAGCTCCTCTGAAGCAGACCGGTCGCTAGGGGCTCTCTGAGCAGTTGCGTTCCTTCCTGAGGGAAGAGAGAGACGAAACTGGGGTGAAATGACGACTACAAACTAAATAAATGCTTAATCTGATTACAAAAATGTGAATCCACTGTAATTCTGAAAACCTAGAAGCTGCATAAGGTGGTTGCCAATGTTGGTCTGGCAAAATAAGCCATTGCCCTCTCACCTTTTGGTATGCTTGTTTTATTTTTCTGCCCTACAGAGCCCTTGGTTTTGGATTTTTTTCTCTTTCGCGCCTCTTCAGCCAAGACCCTCTCTAGGTGTTTGCTGAAGAACTCCAGGTCAAAGCGACGCTTCTCTTCTGCAAATAGGACCACCCCACAGCTTAATTATACATTCCAGTCAACAGGCCACAGGAAAATAATTTCGAATTTGCAATGTCCTATATTGCAGAGGCAGGGAAAATTATGACTATAGATAGCAAAATGCAATACAGCCCAAACGTATAGCGGGTTGACAGGTTCAAAAGACACATACTGAATGCCTTGTCAATCCTCCAAGAGTTTTCCCTCTCTTCTTTTTTGAATTTGTTCTGCAGAAAGAGGAGGAATGATGATGATGATGATATACACAGGAACGCGATCACAGATACACACTTGGTTGAACCAGTGGTCAAAGAAGCCCATGGAATGGCATGTCGTTGGAATGCAGGACATCTTAAAAATCTAGTTTTACACTAGTGCACTTGTGTTCTAATAAAATACATGCCATTCATAATTGCCTTATGGCACTTATGGTAACAGGATGATCAGACTTTTTTTGTACAAAGGCTAATATCCTAATAAAAAATAAATAAAAACTGTAGGAGTGATATACATGTACTCATGATGTGTAAGCTACAGTGGTGTAGACAGAAATACGTTTTTTGGACAGGCTCATGAAAGAGCAGGAAGGCCACTAGGTAGGAATGTCCCTACTCCGGCGCTCACTGGAACTGCTCCTATGACACACTACTGCCCCTCCATCCATCTCCAGGTGGGAGTCTGCACCTTGATTTCTGTCCGTGCGCGGTGAGGGAAGAGTTGGCCGATCAGGGAGAAGTCAGTCCCCACCATGCTGATGGCCATGAAGAACATTTCAGTCTCTGGAAAAACACCGGACCAGCAATGTGTGAGACACAGACACTCAATTTCCTTCAAAGAATTTCAGCCTCATCTGCACTGCAAGAATGGCACGTGTGTAAATAGTGTGTGTGCTCGAGAAACGTACCCAACGGAATATCAATCGTGTAAGTACAGTACTGTATCTACAGTTATCAAGCTAGGGTGTATTTCTTACTTTTTTGTGGACTAAAAACCATACACAAATACTCATTGCTATTCAGAAATGATTGTGTGCGTTTGCATGATTGTGAACATTTAAGCATTATTCTACTTTAAATTGACTATATGACCTTCCATTTATCAGATTCCTATCCTTTCACAATGCTTTGTACCAAGAGACTCAGAGACAAACAGAAGGTAAATAAATTATGGATGATATATGGTTGCAGTCATCTTACCATTATTTGACCAAGGCTTAGTGTAGACGGTTTTCCTGAAGCTAGAGTAGGTTGTTGAAGAGCCACGCTCAAAAATGGGGTCGTTTTCCTCAGCCAAATTTGGGCCTTTAGTTCTCAACACCTCTACGGTTAAACTGTAAGAGAGACCAAGAAGTTACGGACGGTCACAGGCAAAGTATATATTAAATTGCTGATAACGCTAACCCATAAATTGCTAGCAGGTTCTGAACATAAGAATGCACGAAAGCCAATGAAATAAGAGCACAGATGACAGCAGACATCCTGGCACCTTTCCTCATCCAGGATTAGGGTGCCATCCTCTGCCACTTTCACCCTGGGCACGACCAGCTGGTCCTCCCCCGCAGGCTCGCCACCCTCCTGGTCTTCTTCTTCATCCTCCTCCTGCTCCTCCTCTCCCTCCCCTAAATCCTGTGGCTGCTCAGGCAATCTTTGAAAGAGCCAGAAACTACAGTCAAAATTTAAGCTGTTTTGCGAAAGGATACAAGAACAGAGTGCAACCACAACAGAGGCAGCACGTTAAGCAAGAAAACATCTTTTCATTGGAAGAGCTGCGGGCCAACCAAATGGCTTTATTCACATACTATATATTCTTAAACATGTTAACACGGAGAGTAGCTTTCTTACTCTCTGTTCGGTGATGGTGGGATGATTTTCTCTGGTGAGATAACCTTCTCTGCTGGCCTATTTTCTTCAACAGAGTAAGACCTGTTGTAAAGTTAGCATTAAATATACA